>NW_027601267.1:444855-643855 GCF_053455715.1 Rhinoraja longicauda | reverse complement strand
GTGATGAATGTTTCTTTTTGTTTGGTGTTAGTTGTGATTGTATGTGTTATTGCATTTTTATTGATTATTCTTATTGGTCTTATTGTTCAACTGCGGGTAATGTTTCATTTCACTACACATTTATGTGTATGTGACAAATAAACGACTATTGACTATTGAAGTTGTGGTGCTGCGGTTGACCGTTTTGTCCACTTGTCTCTCAGAGAGATATGCATACATACCAATATATTTATATATATCTGCATGAGTTGTGGGGGAGGGGGGGCAGTGCGAGCTCATCTCACAGGGTCCTTCCTTCCTTCCTCCCTCCTTCCCCCCCTCCCTCCCTCCCTCCCCACCTCCCCTCCCTCCCTCCCTCCCCTCCCTCCAATTTTTTTAGACATTTGCCCAGCCAATTAACCTACATACCTGTACATCTTTGGAGTGTGGGAGGAAACCGAAGATCTCTGAGAAAACCCACGCAGGTCACGAAGAGAACGTACAAACTCCATACAGATGGCGCCCGTAGTCAGGATTGAACCTGAGTCTCCGGCGCTGCATTTGCTGACATTGAAAGGAGGAGGGGCTGATAGCTCCAGATTTGGAGAGGGGGCTGCACCTATGTGTTATTAGGTGGATGGATACAGGATGGAGTTGAAAATAAGCGACAGGAATCAGAAGGGGAAAGTGAAAAATCAGACCGATGGGTAAGGTCACCGAAAATTAGAAAAGTCTCTTTTTATAGTTTATAGCCCATTCGTTGGTTTCTCACAATCTCTCTACTGCCAATGCATCAACAGGCCTCTGTGTTGTACAAGAGAGGGGCTGTACTGAACCATGCCTCAGTAAAGGGGATGAGCGAGTGATAGAAGCATGGGTAAAATTGATTCAAAATTGACTTGATGATGGGACTGAAGGTCGAGGTGGAAGGATATTTGCATGACTTTGGAAAGTGACCACAGTTCACCAAGCATTTAGGTTGTTATGGAAAAGGTCAGGGTTTGTCCTTGACTTAGGGCCTTAAACTGAGGAAAGGTAGATTTCAATGGAGCCAGACAACCAGGTGAAAGTAAATTGAGAGCATCTGGTCAAGAAGAAAACAGCATTCAACAAATGGGAGATGTTAAAAAGCGTGATCAGACCATAGAACCAAAGAAGCTAAAGAACAGCGCAGTGTTAGTAGTGCATAGTTCAGTGGTTTTGCACAAATTTATGATAGGGTTGGGGATGGGCAGGGTGGTTAAAGAGTCTGATGGTTGATGAGAATGAGCTGTTCTTGAATTTAGAGGTAACAGTTATCAGGCTCCTGTACCTTTTCCCGATGGAAGCAATATGAATCGAGCATGGTCAGGGTGATGTGGGTCTTCAATGATATTAGCTGCCTTCTTGAGGCAATGCTTCCTGTAGATCCTTTTGATGGTGGAAAGGTCAATATTCACAATGGACGAGGCAATATCCACCATTTGCTGCAGCTTGCTTCATACTTCTGCATTCAAATTACTGAAGCAGGCTGTGAAGAACCAATCAATATGTTTTCCACCATCTGCCTGAAGAGGTTCGCTAAAGAGTATTCAGCAATATGCTGAAGGTCCTCAAACTCCTGAGGCAGTTGATGCATTATTGAGCTGTCCGTGCAATTGCATCAATGTGCCAGGACAGAGCAGAGATGTTCCAAGTTTGACAATGAGTTTGGAAAGGATGATGCTTTCCGAAGGGACCACACTCAGACTTGGTGGTTTGTTCATCCATCCCTGCACCAGGCTCTTCCACATAATCAAGTGCGACATCTGTCTCTCCATCTCTGCACCCACCACTGTCCAGGGAGCTAAATAGCCCTTCCACACCAGGCAGATTCACCTGCAACTTCTTGGACCTTGTCTATTGCAACAGGCATAGGTTTCATGCTTCGTTATTTTACTGTTGGCAGACCAATTTCCCTCCTGTGATAAATAAAGTTCTATCGTATCGTACTTTCAAGTCAACATTGAAATCAAGTACTGGCAAGGCAACCACTTTGCTCAGCACCCTTGCTCCGTTTGCCATGGCCACCTAGCGCTCGCAGTTGCTAGCCATTTCAACTCTCCTCCCAATTTGGTACACTGACCTGTTCAGATTCCCCACTACCAGAGAACCAAAATACAAGCTGGAGGAACATCACCATATTCCACCTGTCTACAATCCAATGCCTCTGAATGCTCAAATTCCAGGTCACCTGCACTCTTCCCTGCCCGACAGTTCCTCTAGGCAGAACTCTCTCACAATACCCCACCTTTTGTCATTGATCTTCCTCAAACGGTATCTTCATTGGGCTCACCAACTCCTCACACCTCCCATATTGGACCCCACCTTCCGTTTTCCTCTCGTTATCTGCAGCCCCTGCTGATCAATCAAGTACCAACCTCTTATCCTCACCTGCTCCATCGACCCCTCATTGCATGTCAGCTTACACCCCCCCCCCCCCCCCATATACTGTACATCTCTCCTCCACAGATGCTGCCTGACCTGTTGATTGGTTTGCAGCAATACTGTCAGGTAGACTTGCCAGTGGGGAAGTGATGGCAGTACTTCAGTAAGTATGATATACAAATAGTAGATTATATTAAGCACTCTTAGTATCTCTTCCATAAGATACCTGCTTTATATTAAAAGTGTGAAGTAAAGGAGAAATAATACCTGGACGCTGTGACAGGACACAATTGAGCCAATAAAACAAGCCCCAGCATGGTGCTGCAACGCTCATACCAGCAAGCTAGACGCCACCCTCAACGACACCATGCGGATCATCACTGGCTGCCTACGCCCTACTCCGTCGGAACTCCTGCCGGTGCTCGCAGGTATCGCACCCGCCAAGCTTCGCAGAGTTCTTCACTCATAGGCTGCTGTGCAAGCCCCCATCGGACGCCAAACATCCTTTGCACCACCTCGCCCAGGATTCACAGCAACTGGGACCTCAACACCTCCAAAGACGTACAGGTATGTAGGTTAATTGGCTGGGTAAATGTAAAAATTGTCCCTAGTGGGTGTAGGATAGTGTTAATGTGCGGGGATCGCTGGGCGGCACGGACCTGGTGGGCCGAAAAGGCCTGTTTCCGGCTGTATATATATGATAACACCTGTCATCTCGTCACCGTGTCTCCTGTCATGCAGACACTCTGTGGCTCCGGTTTCAACATACTTGGAGCATGGAGAACCAGCTGGGAACAGACATCGCTACCTCAATTCACTGACGCACCAAACACCACAGCCCCACCCGGCTCAGACATGCCCCGTAAAGAGTGGGTCGCACTGAACCGGCTCCACACAGGGGTCGGCCGGTTCAATGCCAACATGCATCGTTGGGGGTTGCATTCATCAGCAGCCTGCGTGTGTGGAGCAGACCAGCAAACAGCGCAGCACGTAATTTTCGACTGCACTGTCTGGTGGAGGGGTAGACCTCACGGCCCTTGACAACGGCACATTGCACTGGCTACAGCACCTGGAGGGCGTTACATAATTTCTGCTGCCTCAAACGCAAGAACACCGAGGGAATTCTAGGCTTCATCAGAGATGCAGAATATGAAAGCACTGAACCTTCAAAATACCTACAACTGCAATATTCCACTTAATCAGATTTTAATCTTATCTGAAATGGTTGGATATTGAGAGCAAACACATGTTAAAAATTGGAAAAATGAAACTTGGCACACAAAGAAAAGCTGAGAACTTTCAAAATGGTCAGATTCTGTAATTTGCTTATGGTCAGATTCTGTAATGTGCTTATGGTCAAATGTATCTCAGCTTCTTCGAAGCTATCATTGAAAGGCAATTATGACAGTATAATGGCATTTATAATGGCAAGTACACAAAAATATATTGCAATTATGCAAAGCCATGGGGGGGACTGCAAAATAGTGCAAAAACTTGGTGTAGTTTTAATCTCCTTATCCAATGCACTGGCCATAGGTCACGCACGTGAAGTTTCCGTTAAACTGGCTAAGATGACAAGCTTGCCATGAACAAGTGTGCTTAGCTTGCATTCTCTGCAGTTCAAATGAATGAGAGATCTGTGTACTCCACAGGTGGATGCTGAATGAAGAGTATAGAACAAGATTCAAGTCTCAGAATTAAGGTTTAACTGCGTAAAATTGAGACATTTCTCCACAGATTATTTAAAATTCTCCATCTTTACAGGTTGAAAACTCAGCCAATTCCAGAACAAATATTGATAGATTTAGGGGTATTCAGGAAATTGGGTGATATGGGATGATACAGGAAAATAGTGGGAGGTGAAAGATCAGCCTTTATGTTGATGGATGTCAGACCAAGCACGGACAGTCTTTTTATTATTTTCTTGGTTGCAAAAGTTTGAAATTTAGTAGGTGGAATTAATCGGGAAACTTTTCCCATGAGAACGTTAAAGGACAGAGGTTGAATTTCATAAGCAAAAATATGTCAGTGGAAAACATTCTTTTTTTAAACCAGGAAATAATGCTGTTCTGCTGGCGAAAGCAACATTGATCACAATTTTAGAAAGGGAATCATAAAGACTGGCAAAGTAAAATTATACACAATAAAAGCTGGAAAGAGTAGAGAAATGTGACCAAACAGATTGCTCTGCAAGGATTCAATAAATTCCTTATTCCAACAATTATTTCCAATGATTTCTTCATTGGTGTTTCTTCATTATCAATGTAACATTCTTATAAATGGGCTGTACTTAACAGTACAGGCAACAGCAAAGTGGAATTTATTGTCAAATTGTACCAATTCCTTAACTGGCTCATTTACAATGAGACAATCTGCAATTTCTGGGGGGGGGAAAAATTATTCAACATTCAGGCCAGACTGAGCTGCTTTACTCCTCAAAGGACATTATATTTTTCATCGCTTACAGAAACACACGAGTTATCAGATTTTTGTATTCACTGTTGCTTCCAATGTCCTTTACTCCATTTAAGTTGTGGCAACAATCGTATGCATTAAAATTTCCCTTGAGTAAACTAGTTTGCACATCCTCATAGTGGCAGCCCCCCAAATGTTACCTTTAATAAGACTGACAAAAATAAATCAGAACTTTTATTTGAAAGTCACATTAACAAACATGAATCTCTTAAGCAAATGTCCTGCGGATTACAGATGGATACCGTGCAATTTTACAAAAGCAAAAAAATCAAAATTGCATCGTGATCCACCCGACAACAGCAAGACGACAGGAGACAAGACTCCTGAAAGGAGAGAAACTGTGAATATGTCCATTTGCCGTCAAGTCCTTTTTCCCTCCACAGGCCGGGACAAGTGCAATACTGTTAACACAATACCCAGTAATGCAACAAATCCCCACCCATGCAAGAACCAGCCTGCATCCTTTACATGTGCTGTGTCAATACTGTTAACACAATACCCAGTAATGCAACAACCCCCCCCCCCCCCCCCCATGCAAGAACCAGCCTGCATCCTTTACATGTGCTGTGTCAATACTGTTAACACAATACCCAGTAATGCAACAACCCCCCCCCCATGCAAGAACCAGCCTGCACCCTTTACATGTGCTGTGTCATTACTGGTTGGGTTCAGTAATTATCTAGCTCTCCAGAAACCACTGCTACAGTCAGTTTTGCATGGATTTGCACAGCATCTGGTACGTTGACAGCTGGATGCAAACCGGCAAAACTAACTGTAAACAGCAATCAAAAATTTCCATTGTCCCAAAAGGCCATTTTAGTGTTTTTGTCTAGCATGACTGTAAGTGCTCATATTACAGTAGATTTTATGTACTGCTACCTGCACTATGAGCACTTTGGTACTGCGTGGACAGTATACATTCCTGAAAGTAGCAAAAGACATGGTTATGGAAACACGTGAAGGTTGCCATCAAGCAAAGATAGAAATGGAAGCCAAATGTAAAATGCAAGCAGCAATACAACTCCCTACTAGCTTTGCATAGATTTGCACAGGTCACTTCTACCTGCAGTACAAAACTGCAAAACTGGCAGAGAGTTGCATGGGAATCACTGAAACAACTGGAGCACAATGAAGGAAATATGGTTGTTTTTTATAGAAGGCATGGGTTACTTTAAAAATAAATGTCATCTTTTAGTTGCCATGACAAAAATTGTCTTCACACTTGTAAGACTGTAGAATTTGAGTATGTGTCATATGTGCACTAATTTCTACCAAATTAAACAATTAGATTTGAGCAGAGCCACCTTCTAACAAAAATCCGTCGTCTTAGCAAATTACTTAAACATTGATCTTAGCCAAGAACCACCAGATACCTGAAACAGAAGAGAGCATATTCTGTTTCTCTGGCAAAGTTAAATATCATCAACATTCATGCAATGGGATGTACAGGATAATAATTTTAACATTATATTGAAATTCAATTAATAAAAAGTTTTACAAGCGAGCTCATGCAATAATCTCAGACCATGATACAACAGCGTTATCATCAATTTATAGGCTGCGCACATGCTCAAGCTGCAAAATCAAAGCTTGTATTTGTTACTTTAAAATTTATCAAAATTTGAAAAATAACTTGCAAAGCAAGATTCAAGCAGCTGTAACATAATTAACAGTGTTCTCTGAGATTTCACATCTTTCAAGATGTTCCTAGTTTTATTACCACGCTGACTGTGTAAAATCTTGTGCCAGAAGGAGCACTTAGGGCAGTAGATTCTAAGCTACTTCACTAACTGCACTAGATGCACCTTAGCACAAGGGCTACATGAGCATTATGCATGCATGACTCACAAAGCAACAGCAGTGTGGGATTAGGAGGTTAGGAGGCTTGGGCGAGATGCAGTCAAACAACTGCCAAAGTGATGCAAGAAGTGCTCCCACTGCAGTAGATGTAGCCTGCTACCTGCACTGTAAGCACTTTTACACAACTCTGACTAAATCCAGTGCATGATCCAAATCGACGCGCATGATGTTCATTCACCTCATCTTCAAATTGCTGGCCACTTTATACATTCACACCTGTTGGAATGAACAAAAAAGAATTAAGTACCGATTACTGTTAAAAACAGATACAATAAACAGCACTCAATTTGCAAGATAATAACATGCAAACAGATTTTAGTAATTATATTTTAAATACTAAGCCATACTAAGTTCATCTTGTGCAAGCAATAGGCTATCATGTTAAAATGATCTGGTCCAAACTGTATGGTCTCATCTCTGCCTCAACCAACAGGTTATCATCATCCTCTTAATACTCAAATTTAGATTTTAACTTCTGCTGCAGCATAGTTACAAAAACTAGGCACAAATTTAATGAAACATTCTCTCAATGAAACTAAGCGTTCAAAATTTACAACAGCGCATAAATTGAAGCAACATCTCAGAATTACCATCTCACTAAACTTCACTGAAAGTATTTAAATGTTCTGCAGAAAGGTCCAGAATTAGTCTAAAACGAAACCTTAAAAAGCAATTTCTAACCAGAAAATTACAAGGAGCCTCTAACATACCAGTTGACATAAAATATCGATTTTAAAAGAGTAACTCCAGAATTAGATAAGGACATTCATCATTGCCTTGTTACAAAAATGTATCCTATAGTCTTCTCAGTTAACATAATGCCCATACCACTTGTGTGAAATACAGATATCTGGAGAACTAGTAAAGAGTGAGCCTATAGACTCACTCAAACTAAACGTGGTTTCACAGTAATAGACAATTATCACCAAAAAAGTGGCAGACTAATGAAGATTGTGTCCCACCGAACCCGTTCGGAATTCGGATACAGTGGAGCACGCGTTCAGCCCATCCCCCACCGCAGTAAATTACAACTAGTTGGAAGGGGGAGGGGAATACCCAGGGACATGGAGTTTACTACCCGAGTAATGCAACAGCGCGAAATCAAGGAAGGGGCAAGAAACGTGGGTTCCGTTCCGGAAGGAAGGTTTAGAATAATTAAATCACATGTCATAACTGAAATGTACGTTGATAACTGAAATTTTGAGATACAATAAATCACAACATTAAAGTTCAGGTAGACACAAAAAGCGGGGAGTAATTCAGTGGAGAATGAATGAATGGGTGACGTTTCGGGTGGAGACCCTTCCTCAGACCCGCAGGTCCCGGGAGGTGCGTCGCCCGCCGCGACTCCAGCGTGAGTTTGTTTACCGCGGCACCGCATGTAACTAGGGCCCCAAAGCTGCGGCTGCTCTCACCCCTCCCGTGGACCCTCTTCACAACAGATGCTGCTCGACCCGCTGAGACCTCCTGTGTTGTTTAATGAGTACCATCCGCCTTCGCGTTCTTTAAGATACTTTTGGCGATTACTACGACTGCTCTTTCCAATTGAGGCAGGTTTTCGGCCGGTGACTCTGGGAGGCCGCTGGGGAGTAGAGACAAAGGGGAGCGGGGGGCAGGGGTGCCCGGGGAGGAGGGCCGACCGCATGCTACCGCTCCCGGACTACAACTCCCAGCGGCCCACGCAGGGTGCCCGGGAGGGGGAGATGTCCAGGGGATGGCGAGAGGTGCCCGGGAGTAGACACGCACAAAATATTGGAGCAACTCAGCGGGACAGGCAGCATCTTTGGGGAGAAGGAATGGGTGACGTTTCGGCTCCAGACCCTTCTTCAGACAGAAGGGTCTCGACCCGAAACGTCACCCATTCCTTCTCTCCTGAGATGTTGCCTGACCTGCTGAGTTACTCCAGCATTTTGTGAATAAATACCTTCGATTTGTACTACCATCTGCAGTTCTTTTCCTAAACTTCTTCAGACAGATGTCGAGGGGGTGCCCGAGGGAGGGGCGAGTTGGCCGGTGGGGAGGGACGAGAGGTTCCGGGGGGGGGGGGGGGGAGATTCCCGGGGGGAGGGGCGACCGCGTGCTGGACGCCCGGCATGAACTACAACTCCCAGCGGCCCAAGCGGCCGGCGCATGCGCCCAGGATCCACCTGCCTGCCCTCCACGGCCTGGGGCGAGCGCCGCTTCCGCCCGCGCCATGTGTTTCGCTCCGCTCCACGCCGACTGGCGGCGGGTCGAGTTAGTTAGCGTCCTACAGCGCTGCCTCATCGGTGCGGCACTGGCCTTCCAGCCACGAACGCCAACTGGGCAGGAGGTGAACTCGGGCCACTGTCGGCCAGCGACCTACCTGCCTGTCTGCCGGGCGGCCCGCTGATTCTCTCTCTTTCTCCAACCCAGCCCGGACACTGCCCTCATCGCCTGCCTACCTACCTTCCTTCCCCAGCCCGCGTGGGGAGCGGGCGGCTGCTGCTCGCCCCTGGCCGGCTTTCCGAAAGTGGCGCGAAGAGCCGCCCACGTGACGCGGGGCGGGGCTCCACGCCGCCCGCCCCTCATTAACATAACGCCCGCGGCATCCCAGCGCCGCTCATTAACATAAAATACAACGTCATCGTAGCGCCGCACGCCGCCAGGGCAACGGTTTAAATGTGGAGCTGCACCCGGCGCCAGGGCAACGGAGCTGCCTCACGCGGGCTCACTTGTGGAGTGGGAACCGGCTGTTGCAATGTAGATCGCCATCTCCACAAATCCTCCACAGACACAAAGCCGTTGATCAGACTGTCTTTAGTCAACAAAGCAATAGTTTTAAACCCGTTTCCTGCACCTTTGTGGAAGCTTTGGGGCCGTGTGTCCCAAACCTCTCGGACCACAGCCATCACCTCCAGAGCCGCTGCCGCCCCCACATTCACAGAGTAAGTGTACGAAATGCAGCACGTCGCTACGATGAAATACAAAATAAATGCTATTGCCTTAACACTTCATACAATTTTATTGTTAAATTGTGCCGCCTGTGATAAGGAAAGTTTTCAAAAAATAACAGTGTCTTAGAAAATTGTTAAAACTGGACATAGCGAAATCATCTTGAAGCAAACTACATTTTGCAGAATAGGATGTATACGTTTATTAATTGACTATGTTGTAAATGAAGTCTGAAGAAGGGTCTCGACCCGAAACGTCCTGAGACGCTTGTCTCAGGACGGCCTGTCCCGCTGAGTTATTCCAGCACTTTGTGTCTATGTTGTAAATGTTATTGGATATAGTACCGAACTTACAATGTTCTATAGACTCTGGATCAGTTGCTGGTAGCTAATGTAACACCACTTTTTAAGAAAGGAGGGAGAGAGAAAACGGGGAAACCAGTTAGCCTTACATCGGTAGTGGGGAAATTCGTGAGTCGATTATTAAAGATGTAACAGTAGCGCATTTGGAAAGCAGTGATAGGATCGGTCAAAGTCAGCATGGATTTATGATGGGGAAATCATGCTTGACTAATTTTCTGGAATTTTTGAGGTTGTAACAAGTAGAATGGAGATGGGAGAGCCAGTGGATGTGGTGTATCTGGAATTTCAAAAAGCCTTTGACAAGCTCCCACACAAGAGATTAATTAGTGTGCCAAATTAGACCACATGGTATTGGGGGTAGGGTATTGACATGGATAGGGAACTGGTTGGCAGTCAGGAGGCAAACGGGAATTAACGGGTCCTTTTCAAAATGGCAGGCAGTGACTAGTGGGGTGCTGCAAGGCTCAGTGCTGGGACCCCAGTTATTTGCAATATATATTAACGATTTAGACGAGCAAATTAAATGTAAGTTTGCGGGGACAAAAAGCTGGGTGGCAGTGTGAGCTGTGAGGAGGATGCTATGAGGCTGCAGGGTGACTTGAATAGGTTGGGTGAGTGGGCAGATGCAGTATAATGTGGATAAATGTGAGGTTATCCACTTTGGTGGCAAGAACAGGAAAAGGGGATTATTATCTGAATGGTGTCAGATTAGGAAAAGGGGAGGTGCAACAAGACCTGGGTGTCCTTGTACATCAGTCACTGAAAGTAAGCATGCAGGTGAAGAAACCTAAGAAAGGTCTCGACCCGAAATGCCACCCATTCCTTCTCTCCAGAGATGCTACCTGTCCCGCTGTGTTACTCCAGCATTTTGTGTCTACCTTCGATTTAAACCAGCATCTGCAGTATTTTCCTACACAAAGCTAATGGCATGTTGGCCGTCATTGCGAGAGGATTTGAGTTTAGGAGCAAGGGGGTCCTACTACAGTTGTACAGGACCCTGGCCATAGAGTCATAGAGTAATACGGTGTGGAAACAGGCCCTTTGGCCCAACTTGCCCACACCGGCCAACAATGTCCCAGCTACACTAGTCCCACTTGCCTTTGCTTGGTCCATATGCCTCCGAACCTGTCCTATCCATGTACCTGTCTAACTGTGCCTCAACTACCTCAACAGCTTGTTCCATACACCCACCACCCTTTGTGTGAAAAAGTCACCCCTCGGATTCCTATTAAATATTTTCCCCTTCACCTTGAACCTATCGACCTCTGGTCCTTGATTCCTCTACTCTGGGCAAGAGACCCTGGTACTGATTTTGGATGATCATCCATGATCATATTGAATAGCGGTGCTGGATTGAAGGGCCGAATGGCCTACTCGTGCGCCTATTTTCTTTGTAATTCAGATTATGAAAGGACCTTTTTTAGAAGTAACACGCTCAATCTATTGGTATTAAATGTCACATTTATTGTTACATATCATGTAAGCAAAGTATTTTAAATTCCTCCTAGTGGAGTACCGCAAGGCTCGGTGTTGGGACCGCTGCTATTTACAATATACATTAATGACTTAGATGAAGGGATTAAAAGTAACATTAGCAAATTTGCGGATGACACAAAGCTGGGTGGCAGTGTGATCTGTGAGGAGGATGCTATGAGGATGCAGGGTAACTTGTAGTATAAGAAAATAACTGCAGATGCTGGTACAAATCGAAGGTATTTATTTCACAAAATGCTGGAGTAACTCAGCAGGTCAGGCAACATCTCAGGAGAGAAGGAATGGGTGACGTTTCGGGTCGAGACCCTTCTTCAGACTGATCTTGGACAGGTTGCGCGAGTGGGCAGAAGCATGGCAGATGCAGTTTAATGTGGATAAATGTGAGGTTATCCACTTTGGTGGTAAGAACAGGAAGGCAGATTATTATCTGCTATTGAGGGCGTGCAGCGTAGGTTCACTAGGTTAATTCCCGGAATGGCGGGACTGTCATATGTTGAAAGACTGGAGCGACTAGGCTTGTATACGCTGGAATTTAGAAGGATGAGACATATTGAAACATATAAGATTTATTAAGGGATTGGACACGTTAGAGGCAGGAAACATGTTCCCAATGCTGGGGGAGTCCAGAACCAGGGGCCACAATTTAAGAATAAGGGGTAGGCCATTTAGAACGGAGATGAGGAAAAACCTTGTCAGTCAGAGAGTGGTAATTCCGTGGAATTCTCTGCCTCAGAAGGCAGTGGAGGCGAATTCTCTGGATGCTTTCGAGAAAGCTAGATACAGCTCTTAAAGATAGCGGAGTTGGGGTATGGGGAGAAGGCAGGAACGGAGTACGGATTGTGAATGATCAGCCATGATTACATTGAATGGCGGTGCTGGCTTGAAGGTCCGAATGACCTATTGTCTATTGTATCCGCTGTTCCAGGTGTCAACTTCCCGACATCGGCGAGATCAAGCGCTGGCTCGGCGATCGTTTCGCTGAACACCTCCGCTCAGTCCGACTCAACCACCTGATCTCCCGGTGGCTCAGCACTTCAACTACCCCTCCCATTCCAAATCTGCCCTTTCTGTCCTGGGCTTCCTCCATTATCAGAGTGAGGCCCAGGGCAAATTGGAGGAACAGCGCCTCATATTTCGCTTGGGCAGTTTACACCCCAGCTGTATGAACATTGACTTATCCTACTTTAGCTAATCCCTCTCTATCCCCTCTCCCTTCCCAGTTCTCCCACTATCCTTCCTGTCTCCGACTACATCCTATCTTTGTCCCGCCCCCTCCCCTGACATCAGTCTGAAGAAGGGTCTCGACCCGAAACGTCAACCATTCCTTCTCTCCCGAGATGCTGCCTCACCTGCTGAGTTACTCCAACATCTTGTGTCAATCTAAAAATTATATGCCTCAGGTTATCGAATGAGATATAGATTATTAGATTTTTTGCATATTATATACAATTGGTTTTCATTTGTCAATGTTTCTATAACTCCCACTTTTTTTCAGGGTGGGGTAGTTAACCCCATGCCCAACCCCCAACCTGGAGGACCAGGGACTGCTTCGTCTGCCTCCTCACCCATGACCTGTCGAAGGTAGACACAAAATGCTGGAGTGACTCAGCAGGAGAGGTAGGAATGGGTGACGTTTCAGATTGAGACCCTTCCTCAGTCTGACTTCGAGCTGGACTCGACCTGAAATGTCACCTATTCCTTCTCTCCAGAGATGCTGCCTGTCCCGCTGAGTTACTTAGCAACTCACTTACTTACTGAGCAAGTTAAACATGATCATTGTTCAATTATATTAATATGCATGTATAATCATTCAGTGCCCAAATTTTGTTTCGTCCTATTTTCGATACACTTTTCAGTCACAATATTTCAAAAATAAAACCATGTTTGGGACTCTCTGGGATGGAATTTCATACTTCTGTTCACTTTTCTATGAATAATGTAATAGTGCAAGCTGTATGTGCCATTTCTATCCAATAAAAATGGTGATAGTTTTAATTTGTATTTGAAATATCATAGTCATGCAGCCCAAGCCTTCAGCCCAACTCATGATGTTCCATCTAATCATAGAAACATAGAAAATAGATGCAAGAGGAGGCCATTTGGCCCTTCTTGCTGCACTGCCATTCATTGTGATCATGGCTGATCATCCACAATCAGTAACCTGTGCCTGCCTTCTCCCCATGTCCCTTGATACCGCTAGCCCATAGAGCTCTATCTAACTCTCTTTTAAATTCATCCAGTGAATTGGCGTCTACTGCCTTCTGTGGCAAATTCACAACTCTGGGTGAAAATGTTTTTTTCTCATCTCAGTTTTAAATGCCCCCCCCCCCTTTATTCTTAGACTGTGGCCCCTGTTTCTGGACTCCCTGTTTGACCCACATCAATCTAAAGCTTTCTTATTCATATACCTGTCAAAATGTCTGTTAAATGTTGTTGTATCTGCCTCAACTACCTCCTTTGACAGCATGTTTCATAGGAGAGATTGGGTAGACTGCACTTGTTTGGCCTGGAGCAAAGGAGGCAACCCGGTTACAGTATATAAGATTGTGAGGCATAGATAACCCAATCTGTAAGGGTAGTCATAGAGTCATACAGTATTCAGCCAACTTGCCCATACTCACCAAGTTACCCCATCTACGCTAGTCCCAGCTAACCACATTTAGCCCCTATCCCCTTAAATCTTTACTGTCCATGTACCTGTCCAAATGTCTTTTAAATTTTGTGATAGAATCTACCTCAATGACTTACTCTCCCACCTCATTCCATATACTCACCACCCTCTGTATGAAAAAGTTACCCCTCGGGTTCTTAACATATCTTTCCCCTCTCATCCTAAACTTGTCCTCTGGTTCTTGATTTCCCTGTGCTGGATAAAAGACTGTACATTCAGTCTTTCTATTCCCCTCATGATCTCATGATCATATACACCTCTAAGATCATCCCTTATCTTCCTGCGTTCCAAGGAATAAAGTCCTAGCCTGCCCAATCTCCCTATAGCCGCCTTGAAGTCCTGGCAACATTCTTGTAAATCTCTGCACTCGTTCCAGCTTAACACCATTTTTCTATAGGAGGGTGACCAAAACAACATTTTTTCACACAGAGTGGTGAATCTGTGGAATTCTCTGCCACAGAAGGTAGTTGAGGCCAGTTCATTGACTATATTTAAGAGGGAGTTAGATGTGGCCCTTGTGGCTAAAGGGATCAGGGGGTATGGAGAGAAGGCAGGTACGGGATACTGAGTTGGATGATCAGCCATGATCATATTGAATGGCGGTGCAGGCTCGAAGGGCCGAATGGCCTACTCCTGCATCTATTTTCTATGTTTCTATCAAATGTGTCTTCAGCAATGTTTGGTACAACTGTAACATAACATCCCTACTTGTGGGCTGCATCAGTGAGGGAAGTTGAATATGGAAGTTGAATCACCAATCAATGATTTTGTTGAATGATGTGGGCTGAATTACCTGCAGCTCAACAGCGACAAGATTAAGGAGTTAGTGGTGGACTTTAGGAGGAGAGGAACATCCCTGTCTCCATCAATGGTGTGGATGTGCAGTTTACCAGGCAGTGCAAATTGCTTGGAGTGTACCTGGACAGTAAACTGGACTGGTCCAGGAATGCTGAGGCCCTGTACAATGTGGGAAGGCTTCGCTCCTTCAACATCTGCAGTAAGATGCTGCAGATGTTCTACCAATTGGTGGTAGCCAGTGCCATCTTCTTCATTGTCGTGTGCTGGGGCAGCAGGGTGAAGGCCGCAGACGCCAATAGGATTAACAAACTCATCAGGCAGGCTGGCTCCGTCCTGGGGGTGGAGTTGGAATCATGGGAGATGGTCTTGGAGGGGAAGATGCTCCACAAACTGGAGCATCCTGGACAATACAGCTCAGCCCCTCCATGACACGCTGGCCAACCTGATGAGCACGTTCAGCAACAGACTGGTTCCACCAAGATGCAGGACAGAACGCCACAGGTGATCCATCTTCCATGTGGCAATCAAACTGTACAACTCCTCCCCCTTCTGTCATGGGGTAGACTGACTCCCCCTCCCCCCCCCCAAAAAAGTTTTTTGCACATCCTCAATCCTTTCCATTCATCGCTTTAATTTCATGTTTCATGTATTTTGCGTTTTATCACTGCTGGCAGATCAATTTCCCTCTTGGGATAAATAAAGTTTTATCGTATCGTATTATGGCTCTGCCAGGCGAGATGCTGCATCCCTGAATGCTGCTGGTGCTTACCTCTGATGGTTCCCTGGCAGTATCCGAAAGTGTATCAATGAAAATGTCTGTGGCGACATGTTGCAAGCAGCACAGCAGAAAATCATGAAGTACTAGACCAGGTGGACCCATTGAGCCCATTCCTCGTAGAGAGGGGACAGGGAAGGGGAGAGGGTGTCACTGCCCTGGGCCCCGTGGTGCCAGCACTGCAGCGAGAGGGAGCCATGGACAAAGCCTCTCCTGTATTGGTCCAGCACCCTCAACCCCCCCTACTCAATCCCCCTTATTCCCCCCTCCTCCCCCCACTGACCCACTCCATCCCCCCTAATCCCACTTTCCCCTTCCCTCCGCCCACCCCCATTCCCCCCTCCTCTCCCCCCACCCCATTCCCCCTCCTCTCCCCCCACCCCATTCCCCCTCCTCTCCCCCACCCCATTCCCCCTCCTCTCCCCCCACCCCCATTCCCCCTCCTCTCCCCCCACCCCCATTTCCCCTCGCCTCCCTCACTCTCCCCATCCCCCACCCTCTCCCACTCTCCTCCCTCACCCCCTCCCCTCATTCCCCTCTCCCCTTCCCCCCTACCCTCCCCTCATTCTCCCCCCACTCTCCCCTCCACTCGGCCCCTCCACTTGGCCCCCACTCCCCTCTGTGGACCTGTTGGCGGCGAAAGCCACTTACCAGTGCCCCCTGCGTGCAACGCTGATCACGGTCGACCGACGGTGGCTGGGGCCCGGCGGGAGCTGGGACTACACCTGCAGGCAGCACGGCGGCGGGAGCTGGGACAATAGACAATAGACAATAGGTGCAGGAGTAGGCCATTCAGCCCTTCGAGCCAGCACCGCCATTCAATGCGATCATGGCTGATCACTCTCAATCAGTACCCCGTTCCTGCCTTCTCCCCATACCCCCTCACTCCGCTATCCTTAAGAGCTCTATCCAGCTCTCTCTTGAAAGCATCCAACGAACTGGCCTCCACTGCCTTCTGAGGCAGAGAATTCCACACCTTCACCACTCTCTGACTGAAAAAGTTCTTCCTCATCTCCGTTCTAAATGGCCTACCCCTTATTCTTAAACTGTGGCCCCTTGTTCTGGACTCCCCCAACATTGGGAACATGTTTCCTGCCTCTAATGTGTCCAATCCCCTAATTATCTTATATGTTTCAATAAGATCCCCCCTCATCCTTCTAAATTCCAGTGTATACAAGCCCAATCGCTCCAGCCTTTCAACATACGACTACAACTCTTGGTGGGCAGCGTGGCAGCGGGAGCTGGGACTACATCTCCCGGCGGGCAGCACGGCGGTGGGAGGCATGCACAAGATGGCGGAGTGGGAGGAGGAGAGCTGTCGCCATATTTGTGGGGTCGTCGACGACGCCGTCAGTTGAAGCGGCCGTCGTCGCCAACGTCATCGGTTGAAGCAGCCGCTGGAGGCGAGGCGGGAGGCGGAGGAGAAGCTGCCCGCTGGGAGTTGTATTCCAGGGATAGTGTGAGGCACTGGGCCCGGGCGGGAGCGGGGACTCGACGACACCGTCGATTGAAGCGGGCGCTCGAGGAGACTGAGGGTAACGATCAGTCGACGGGGTGGACGACAATCTCCCTCCTGCTCGGAGTCTCCCCGGGGCTGGGTGCGGGCGAGGGGGAGACGAAAGGGGAGAGGGAGCCACTGACCCCAGGCGGCCTGCCAATGGCCATCTTGTTTGGGGGAGTGGGGAGGGAAGCGCAATTAAAGTCGTACGTGTCCCATTGTGACGTCACACGCTGAGTACCTTTACGAAGTTGGATTGAAAGGTGATTTTTAAACTTTAAAATCTCCCTAACTTTAAAAATATAAGCCCAATTCAAATAAAACTTTTTATTGACAGTCGCCAGGACAATGGTGATTAAGGTGGTGCTAAAATTGTGGCACTATCCTTTACCGTTTTGGCTGTAGTTCCATCACAATCTCAGAAATACATACATATATGTATAAAAATATGATACTGGAGAGATTTTTTAATGTTATTTTCATTTGTCTGCAAAAGTATATTCCGTTTACTTGATGGGAAAGTTTTGCTTGTATGTGGTACTTCATATAGCCATGTAATACATAATATAAACTTATGGTTCCAGACTTTCTTCAACTGTTGTAAAATTAAAATTTGATTTTGATTTTGACCCATAATTGGACACAAAAATGTGACATTTTTTTACACATCATAACTTATGTGAAAATATGTACGTATCGTAATGGCCTACATTTGTCTAAACAAATTTTTTTTGAGGACCTTTGATATGCCTTTCCAAACCCGACTTTGCTTGGAGAAATTAGTTGCACATATTCATTTGGGAGAGTAAAAAATATCATGCTCATGTACGTAACTCATCGTGTCCTGAGAGTTAAGTACCATATAACCATATAACAACTACAGCACGGAAACAGGCCCGTTCGGCCCTACCAGTCCACGCCGACCACTCTCTCTGACCTAGTCTCATCTACCTGCTCTCAGACCATAACCCTCCAATCCCCTCTCATCCATATACCTATCCAATTTACTCTTAAATAATAAAAGCGAGCCTGCCTCCACCACTTCCACCGGAAGCCCATTCCATTCCATACAGCCACCACCCTCTGAGTAAAGAACGGAGATGAGGAAGAACTTTTTCAGTCAGAGGGTGGTGAAGGTGTGGAATTCTCTGCCTCAGAAGGCAGTGGAGGCCAGTTCGTTGGATGCTTTCAAGAGAGAGCTGGATAGAGCTCTTAAGGATAGCGGAGTGAGGGGGTATGGGGAGAAGGCAGGAACGGGGTACTGATTGATAGTGATCAGCCATGATCGCATTGAATGGCGGTGCTGGCTCGAAGGGCTGAATGGCCTACTCCTGCACCTATTGTCTATTGTCTATTGTCTACCCCTCATGTTACCCCTAAACTTTTGTCCCTCAATTCTAAAGTTATGTCCCCTTGTTGGAATCTTCCCCACTCTCAAGGGGAAAAGCCTACCCACGTCAACTCTGTCCGTCCCTCTTAAAATGTTAAAAACCTCTATCAAGTCCCCCCTCAACCTTCTACGCTCCAAAGAATAAAGACCCAACCTGTTCAACCTCTCTCTGTAGCTTAAGTGCTGAAACCCAGGCAACATTCTTGTAAATCTCCTCTGTACCCTCTCCATTTTGTCGACATCCTTCCTATAATTTGGCGACCAGAACTGCACACCATACTCCAGATTCGGCCTCACCAATGCCCTGTACAATTTTAACATTACATCCCAACTTCTATACTCGATGCTCTGATTTATAAAGACAAGCATACCAAACGCCTTCTTCACCACCCTATCCACATGAGATTCCACCTTCAGGGAACAATGCACAGTTATTCCCAGATCCCTCTGTTCCACTGCATTCCTCAATTCCCTACCATTTACCCTGTACGTCCTATTTTGATTTGTCCTACCAAAATGCAGCACCTCACACTTATCAGCATTAAACTCCATCTGCCATCTTTCAGCCCACCCTTCCAAAAGGCCCAAGTCTCTCTGTAGACTTTGAAACTCTACTTCATTATTAACTACACCACCTATCTTAGTGTCATCTGCATATTTATTAATCCAATTTGCCACACCATCATCCAGATCATTAATGTAAATGACAAACAACAGTGGACCCAACACAGATCCTTGGGGTACTCCACTAGACACTGGCCTCCAACCTGACATACAGTTGTCAACCATTACCCTCTGGTATCTCCCATTCAGCCATTGTTGAATCCATCTTGCAACCTCACTATTAATACCCAACGATTTAACCTTCTTAATCAACCTACCATGTGGAACCTTGTCAAAAGCCTTACTAAAGTCCATATAGACAACATCCACAGCCTTGCAACTATCAATTTCCCTGGTAACCTCTTCAAAAAATTCAAGAAGATTAGTCAAACATGACCTTCCAGGCACAAATCCATGTTGACTGTTTCTAATCAGGCCTTGTTTATCCATATAATTATATATATTGTCCCTAAGTATCTTTTCCATTAATTTTCCCACCACAGACGTCAAACTAACAGGTCTATAATTGTTAGGTTTACTTTTAGAACCTTTTTTAAACAAAGGCACAACATGTGCAATGCGCCAATCTTCCGGCACCATCCCCGTTTCTAATGACGTTTGAAATATTTCCGTCATAGCCCCTGCTAGTTCTGCACTAACTTCCCTCAATGTCCTAGGGAATATCCTATCAGGACCTGGAGACTTATCCACTTTTATATTTTTCAAAAGTGTCCGTACCTCCTCTTCTTTAATCCTCATAATTTCCATCACTACTCTACTTGTTTCGCTTACCTCACATAATTCAATATCCTTCTCCTCGGTGAATACCGAAGAAAAGAAATTGTTTAATATCTCCCCCATTTCTTCCGGCTCAGCACATAGCTGTCCACTCTGACTCTCTAATGGACCAATTTTATCCCTCGCTATCCTTTTGCTATTGACATATCTGTAGAACCCCTTGGGGTTTACTTTTACATTACTTGCCAAAGCAACCTCATATCTTTTTTTCGCTTTTCTAATTTCCTTCTTAAGATTCCTTTTACATTCTTTATATTCCTCAAGAACCTCATTTACTCCCTGCCGCTTATATTTATTGTATATCTCCCTCTTTTTCCGAACCAAGTGTCCAATTTCCCTGGAAAACCACGGCTCTTTCAAATTATTATTCTTTCCTTTCCACTGAACAGGGACATAAAGACTCTGTACTCTCAAAATTTCACCTTTAAATATCCTCCATTTCTCTATTATATCCTTTTCATAAAACAAAATGTCCCATTTCACTCCTTTTAAATCCTTTCTCATCTCCTCAAAATTAGCCTTTCTCCAATCCAAAATCTCAACCCTTGGTCCAGATTTGACCTTCTCCATAATTATATTGAAACTAATGGCATTGTGATCACTAGACCCAAAGTGCTCCTCAACACATACCTCCGTCACCTGACCCGTCTCATTTCCCAACAGGAGGTCCAACACTGCCCCTTCTCTGGTAGGTACCTCTACGTATTGCTGCAAAAAACTATCCTGCACACATTTTACAAACTCCAAACCATCCAGCCCTTTAACAGAATGTGATTCCCAGTCTATGTACGGAAAATTGAAATCACCCACAATCACTACTCTGTGCTTACTACTAATATCTGCTATCTCCTTACATATTTGCTCTTCCAATTCTCGTTCCCTATTTGGCGGTCTATAATACACCCCTATAAGTGTTGCTAAACCTTTCTCATTTCTGAGTTCCACCCAAACAGCCTCCCTAATCGAGCCTTCTAGTCTGTCCTGCCAAAGCACTGCTGTGATATCCTCCCTGACAAGCAATGCAACACCCCCACCTCTTCCCCCTCCGATTCTATCACATCTGAAACAATGAAATCCTGGAATATTTAATTGCCAATCGCAACCCTCCTGCAACCATGTTTCACTGATCGCCACAACATCATACTTCCAGATGTCAATCCAGGCTCTAAGCTCATCCATCTTTCTTACAATGCTCCTAGCATTAAAATATACACATTTAAGGGACCCATCATTTCTTATTCTCAGTTTATTTATTTTCCCTTCTTTCTCTCCTACATATTGGGTCTGAGTGTTTCCCTTTTCTGCCTCCTGCCTCACACACCTGCCTCTTACGATGCCGTTGGAAATCATGAAAAATGAATATTTTTCAGATCGATATTCATTTGTTTCTATGATGCTCAAGCCAAGTAAAAAATATATATGTCCAAAAATTCTTAACTCAACATACTTTAAAGCAAACGAGACATAATATGCTTACTTTGTTCTCCGTGTCCAAATCGTTACGTACATAAGCAGGCATCATTAACCCGCTGTTTTCATGTCTGGTGGATTTGTCAACTTATAAAAACATTTTAACATTTTATAAGTTTTATAAAAAACATTTTATAAGTAAGTGTAAGTGTAGTTTGTCAGTTTTCTGCTGACGGTGCTGCAGCCTGATGACCCTTTGTGTCTTTGGAGCGTCTGCTGGTTAAATACAGGAGACGTTCAATTGTCCAGCGTTATCTTCCTAATGAAAGCTGCCCATCGGACACCATCTTGTTTGTGTTTTGAAAGGTAAGATTTTGTTTGTATTTTAAATGTATTTGGGGGAAATACTAGCCGACTCAGGTTGAGATTACACCCTTCTGAAACATCGCGAAAATTCCCAATGCTTCTCCGGCGTCCTAATTGTCGCTGAAATCACTGACAAGTCGGTAAGTACTTGAGAGTTTTGAACTATAACACCTTGTATGGGTTACTTGAAAACCAAGCTTCACTGTAACAAGGAATAAACCGGATTTACTTCCAGTTATACATCCTATCCGTGGCGGTCCACAATGAAATTGGACAGTAAACCAATTTATTTACCGTCAGGCCATTTGACAGGTAGATTGGAGGCAACAGTTTGACAGCGTGGGAATTTTCGCGATGTTTTTAGCCTCCGCCATTAGACAATAGACAATAGACAATAGGTGCAGGAGTAGGCCATTCAGCCCTTCGAGCCAGCACCGCCATTCAATGCGATCATGGCTGATCACTCTCAATCAGTACGCCGTTCCTGCCTTCTCCCCATACCCCCTCACTCCGCTATCCTTAAGAGCTCTATCCAGCTCTCTCTTGAAAGCATCCAACGAACTGGCCTCCACTGCCTTCTGAGGCAGAGAATTCCACACCTTCACCACCCTCTGACTGAAAAGTGGGCTCCAAACCCAGATATTCAACCCACAAACCAGATATGCATCTCCCTTACATTTTCAAAGAATGCGCACACACTTTTCGCAAAAATCCAACCTGAGTCCGCTAGTATTTCCCCCAAAATACATTTAAAATACAAACAAAATCTTACCTTTCAAAACGCAAACAAGATGGTGTCAGATGGGCAGCTTTAATAGAGCTGTATTAAAAAAAAAAATTAAGTGGTTACGTAGATTTTTGCGAAAAGTGTGTGGGCATTCTTTGAAAATGTAAGGGAGATGCATATCTGGTTTGTGGGTTGAATATCTGGGTTCCACGCTGTCAAACTGTTGCCTCCAATCTACCTGTCAAATGGCCTGACGGTAAATAAATTGGTTTACTGTCCAATTTCATTGTGGACCGCCACGGATAGGATGTATAACTACACTTTAATGAATTAGAAAAAAGAAGTTCTACCATTGCAATAAAATGCCATTGAGACACCATGTTACGTACGTTAACACTTTTATGGTAAATTTTAAATTACCTGAAAAAACTACTTGCGGATGTGGAACTATCTTTCTTTCTTTTTGATAGAGTCAGACGGTTGTCAAACTTGTAAATAAATGTGTTTGCATTGGTTTTTACAACAATTAATTTCTGGGTGTCTATGTCACGCTTCTATGTCCCAGTATCATATTTATACACATATATGTATGGGTGTGTTTGTATGTGTGTATGTATGTGTATGTATATATAGTACTATATATAAACATAGCACAAAAAGTAAGGAAATTTGTGTTTGGTAGATTATTTCTTTGTTGTAACAATGCTTCTTGGCAATAAATCTTATACCGTTGGAAAGCCTGTTTATTTCCCTTTTAAATGGTGCCACATTTGTAAGGAACATGCATTTGTGGGATGAGCAGCAGAGCTGAGTATATGGGTTGCGCCCATGAAAAATTTGACAAATCTTCTCTGCCAATGCCAAACAGCTTATTCTGCTGTTGCTATTGACTCTTGTTTTGAGCCTCTGGTACCCCCAGGTGCTGACAAGAATGGGATGCCATCCCACAACAGTGTGTGACCAACGGTATAAGATTTATTGCCAAGAAGCATTGTTACAACAAAGAAATAATCTACCAAACACAAATTTCCTTACTTTTTGTGCTATGTTTAGATAGATAGTAGTTCTGTGCTTACCTGTATAAAAGAAACAGCACAAATCAATGTTGTAACTAACAAACTCCTATTGCATTTAAACGCATTATAGATAATAGGTGCAGGAGTAAGCCATTCGGCCCTTCGAGCCAGCACCGCCATTCACCATGATCATGGCTGATCATCTACAATCAGTTCCTGCCTTCTCCCCATATCCCTTGACTCCGTTATAATTAAGAGCTCTATCTAACTCTCTCTTGAAGGCATCCAGGGAATTGGCCTCCACTGCCTTCTGAGGCGGAGAGTTCCACAGCTTCACAACTCTCTGAGAGTGGTGAGTGCCTGGAAAATGCTGCTGAACGTGGTGGTGGAGTCATTTCAGACACTTTTGGGTAGGCATATGGATATGAAGGGAATAGATAGATCTGGATTACGTGCAGGCAGATAAGAGATGGTCTTAGCATCATGTTTGGCACAGTCATTAAGGGCACAAGGGCCTGTTCTTGTGCTGTACTATTCTATGTTATATCTACCATTTCTTACCCCTCAGCTGGTGCTGAACCCACTGAGTTTCCCCAGCAGATGTTTTGTTGCACCAGATTCCAGCTTCTGTAATGTTTCTTGTCTCCATGTGGATAGAGCAAGCCCTTCAGAAGGCAAACACTGTATTGATCATTATTGATGATGAGGAGAATAGTCTTGGGCTATTGATCAGCTGGAAACTTGAGCAGTGCCATGGATTTGAATCTTGATAAGTATGAAGTGATATATGTGGGGAGGTCAGATAAAGTACATACACAATGAAGGGTAAGCCCCTGTGAGTATTGAGGAACATGTGAAACACAAAGTGCTGTAGGAACTCAGTGTGTCAGGCAGCATCTGTGAGTCTCTCTTCCATCCACCCACCCCACCATCGACTTCATAACAGGTATAACAGGTATAACAGAGCTTTATTTGTCGTTCGGTACTTCGGTACCGAACGAAACTACATAGCAGTCATAGAAAAAAAAAGAAAAAAAAGAACACAAGACACATAACCCCAACACAAACGTCCATCACAGTGACTCCAAACACCCCCTCACTGTGATGGAGGCAACAAAACTTCCACTCTCTTCCCCACGCCCACGGACAGACAGCTCGTCCCCGACCGACCCGCACATCCACACCATGTTGCCTCGGAAAAGCAGACAGCATAATTAAGTACTATTTTCACATGCCGATCATTCCCTTTTCTCTTTGGACAGAAGATTCACAAGCTTGAAACTCGTATCACCAGATTCAGTAACCACTTCCTCCCTGCTGTAATCAGACTACTGACGGTCCTCTCATGTGCTACGAGTATAGTCCCAATCTCCCAACCTACCCTGCCAGGACCCCGCATTTTTTTAAATCCGCATTTTCTTTGTAGTATAACACTATAATCTACGGTCTGTTTACTCTAATTGCATTGCCTGTTATATTATATATGGCTTGGCTCCACTCGTGTTGGTATGATTTGACTGGAGTGCTCTCCACCCACCTTGCAAAGCAAGGTTTTCACCATATTTCTGTATATGTGATAAGAATAAACCAATATCAATAACAGTAGTTCAAAATGAAATTACTGAGGGAACATCCAGTGAGACTTTACCAGTGAAGCCAAGAAATAAGGAGGAGTGATCACATTGTTAGGATTGTTCTATAGACCCTCTAAATAGCGCATGAAAATTAGAGGAAATGTGCAGGGAGATTGCAGAGAGTTGCAAGAATAACGCAATTTTGGTATGGACTGGAACTGCCATTGCGTTGTGCTTAGATGAGGTGGAATTTGTTGAGTGTGTTCAGGAAAGTTTCATACCATAACATATACAGGTACTTACTGAGGAGACGGAAAAGCTGGACCTACTCTTGGAAAATGGGGGAGGGCAAGTAACTGGGGCATCAGTAAGGGAGCACTTTGCAACCTGTGAGCACAGTTCTATTTATTTTTAAATGGTTATGGAAAAAAGACAGACCAAGTTAAAGCTCTAAATTTGCAAGGTAAATTAGGTCAGGAGCTTGCTAAAGTTGATTGGGATATGTTGTTTCCAGGCAAGTAGAAGGCTTTTAAAAGTGAGACTGCAAGAGTCCAAGGTCTGCATGCAGACCTTGCATGTTCCTGTTAGAGTGAAGGGAAAGGTTACCAGGAGTCGACATCGAAGCTCTGGTCAGAAAAAAAAGGCCAGGTCTTCTTTTTTTGTCAGGTACAGGCAGCTGGGAGCCAGTGAACCTCTGGAGGAATATAGGAGATACAGGTATACTTTAGAAGGAAATCAGGAGAGCACAGTGGGTGGAGATAGCTTTGGCAGGGAAAAAGAATGAGAATCCAAAGAGATTGAATAAGTATATTAAAGGGGAAAGATTAACCTCAAATAAATGCAAGCATTGCAATTGCCTTCCTTACTAACGATTCGACTTTCAAATTAACATTTGGGAAATCTGCACCAAGTCCTTGTACACCTCCGATTTCTGAATTCTCTCCCCATTTAGAAAATATTTACGCCTTTATTCCTACTACCAAAATGCATGACTCCACATTTTGCTACACTGTATTCCATCTGCCACTTCTCAGCCCACTCTCCAAACCTGTCCCTTCTGCTAAGTCCCTGCTTTCTCCACACTACCTGTCCCTCCATGTATATTTGGCCACAAAGCCCTCAATTCCTTCATCCAAATCATTGATATATGTTGTGAAAAGTAGCGGCCCCAACACCGACCTCCGCTACTCACTGGCAGTCAATCAGCCCTTTTTATTGCCACTTTTTGACTTCTGCCAACCCCAAAGCTAACGTGCTATCCACGCTAGTATCTTCCCTCTAATACCATGGCTCTCAAGCACTTTAGCAGCCTCATGTGCGGAACCTTATCAAAGGCCTTCTAAAAATCCAGTGAAACCACATCCACTGACCCGCCTTTGCCTATCCTGCTATTTAATTCTCAAAGAATTCCAACAGGTTTGCCAGGTAAGATCTTCCTTTCACAAAACCATGCTGACATCAGCCTATTTTATGATGTGCTTTAAGTACTCAGAAACCTCATCTTTTATAATTATGGACTCTAAAATCTTGCCAAGTACTGAAGTCAGGCTGACCGGCCTACAGTTTCTACTCCTGTTTCATTCCCTTTTTGAACAGCAGAGTAATATTGGCAATTTTCCAATCGTCTGGAACCACCCCTAATGCTAGTGATTCTTGAAAGATCACAATTAATGTCTCCACAATCTCTAAAGCCACCTCTTTCAGAACCCTGGGGTGCAGTCCATCAGCAGGTGACTTATCCACCTTCAAACCTTTCGGCTTCACTTCAGTGCCAGTTACAATACAATACAATATATCTTTATTGTCATTGTACAGGGGTACACGGAGATTGGGAATGCGCCTTCCATACGATGCAATAGATTAATTAGCTAATCAGTATAAATTTATACAACCCAGTGAAACAAAATTTAAAATAGTTTTAAAACAGTATAATGTGCAAGTAAGTCTGTGCCGGTTCACTGTGCGATGTGACCATCCAGCTCAGCAGGACCGGTTCATAGCAGTTACGGCCCTGGGGATGAAGCTGTTCCTGAGTCTGGAGGTGCGGGCGTAGAAGGCCTTGTAGCGTTTGCCCGATGGTAGAATTTCAAACAGACTATTGCAGGGGTGTGAGGAGTCTTTGTGAATGCTGGTGGCTTTTCTGAGGCATCGTGTGTTGTAGATGTCCTCCAAGGCTGGTAGCTGTGTTCCGATATTCTTCTGAGCTCTATGGACTACCTGCTGAAGAGCTCTCCTCTCTGCCTCTGTGCAGCTGAGGTACCACACAGGGATGCCATGCGTTAGGATGCTCTCTATGGTGCAGCGGTAGAAGGTTGTCAGCAGCTGTTGGGGCAGACCATACTTTTTCAGTGTTCTCAGGTAGAACAGTCGTTGCTGCGCCTTCTTGACCAGCGCAGCGGTGTTAGTGGACCATGACCCTCTGAAATGTGAGTGCCGAGAAACTTGAAGCTGGACACTCTCTCCACACTGTCCCCATTAATAAAGATCGGAGCCTATTCCCCGTTGTGTGATCCACGGAAGTTGATGATCAGCTCCTTGATCTTGGAGGTGTTTAGGGAACTGAGCACCAGTCCTCCAGGTTCTGCAAGAATGTAGCAGAGTCGTCCTCGTCCTTAAGGATGTCATCATTAGAGCTCCTATTGGGATCCATTCACAAAATGCTGGAGTAATTCAGCAGGACAGGCAGCATCTCGGGAGAGAAGGAATGGGTGACGTTTCGGGTCGAGACCCTTCTTCAGACTGATGTCAGAGGGGCGGGACAAAGGAAGGATATAGGAGGAGACAGGAAGATAGAGGGAGATCTGGGAAGGAGGAGGGGAAGAGAGGGACAGAGGAACTATCTGAAGTTGGAGAAGTCGATGTTCATACCACTGGGCTGCAAGCTGCCCAGGCAAAATATGAGGTGCTGTTCCTCCAATTTCCGGTGAGCCTCATTATGGCTCTGGAGGAGGCCCATGACAGAAAGGTCAGACTGGGAATGGGAGGGGGAGTTGAAGTGCTCGGCCACCGGGAGATCAGTTTGGTCAATGCGGACCGAGCGCAGGTGTTGAGCGAAGCGATCGCCGAGCCTGCGCTTGGTTTCGCCGATGTAAATAAGTTGACATCTAGACCAGCGGATGCAATAGATGAGGTTGGAGGAGGTGCAGGTGAACCTTTGTCTCACCTGGAAAGACTTTTTCAAGACTGGGTCCTTGGATGGAGTTGAGGGGGGAGGTAAAGGCGCAGGTGTTGCATCTCGTGCGGTTGCAGGGGAAAGTGCCCGGGGATGGAGTGGTTTGGGTAGGAAGGGACGAGTGGACCAGGGAGTTACGGAGGAAACGGTCTCTGCGGAATGCAGAGAGGGGAGGGGATGGGAAGATATGGCCAGTGGTGGGGTCCCGTTGTAGGTGACGGAAATGTTGGCGGATGATTTGTTGGATCCGCTGGCTGGTGGGGTGGAAGGTGAGAACGAGGGGGATTCTGTCCTTGTTGCGAGTGGGGGGAGGGGGATCAAGAACAGAGCTGCGGGATGTGGAAGAGACCCTAGTGAGAGCCTCATCTATAATGGAAGAGGGGAAGCCCCGTTTCCTGAAGAATGAGGACATCTCTGACGCCCTAGTGTGACCCACTCCCCTGACTAACTCTCCCCTCCTTAACGTGCAGCCCTCCACTCACTCCGCAACAACCCGGACTTAATCATCATCCTGCCCTCCTATTGGGATCCGAAGATTACCTTGCAGGATTCCGAGACAACGATTGCAGCTTGCCAACTCTTCACCTCTTGGAGTTCCTTCTCACATCCACCCCCTTCGAATACAGAAGCAAAAATCGCAAAGTCTGTCTGATATTGGCCCAACTCCCTCTTACTCTGTCTCAGTCTCTGAAAACTGTGAGGGTGAGAAACAGCGTTGGGTGTTCTTGTTGGTTGCTTCCAGGCAGTGTGTTGGGCAGTCACTGCTTTCCAACCTGCACAATCCCTCTTTGATTCCTCGTCCCTGGCGTCAGCAGCTTGATGTTCAGCTTCCACATCCCCCTACCTGCCATCTGCTTCAAAGAGGTAATTTCTGTTTCTGGTCGTGACCCTGTGTTAGTGGTAAAAGTACAATGGCCATTGTAAAGAACTGAGGGAGGTGGCTGGAGGTGGCAAGTGATCCTGGTGAGGAGGGGATGGTGGGTAGATGGAGGAAATGGTGGAAACAGCCTTGGAGGCTGGGAGGTGAGAAATTGAGACAACCTCGGGCTCCTGATTGTGTAACCTGATAATGAACGTGGAGGAATGAGATAAGGGAATGACACGAGCCAATTGGGATGAGTGGGGGAGGGAGGGGATCGAGCACTGAGTGGGCTTAATAGTGAGTGTATGGATGGAACCAGGTGGGGAGAAGAAACTCGGTAACAAGGGGAGGGGATAGCAAAAAAGATGGTGTGCCAGAGGACGTGGGTAATCAGCAGAAGAAAGGAACAGGCGATGCGTTTACCTGAAATTGGAGAATTCAATATTCACGCCATTGGATTGTACACCAGAATACGACGTGCTGTTCCACCTTAAGTTAACTAGTTCTGTCATCACAGATGCTGTCTGACCTGGCGAGTGTTTCAACATTTTGCTTTTATTTGAGTTGTTTGAACAGATTATGATAATATTTGAAAGTTTTCCAATTGTACTGGACTCTACATTTTCTGTTTTACAGAAATTCCTAGAGATGGAAAAGCAACATTGGGTTCAGCAATTATTTCCACCCCGCTTCTGCGCAGAAGATCTGTTTGTAGGAGACCACTCGCAGGTCTTGCTGCTCTCTGAACGCTTTGCTGCCAGCAGAGCCAAACAAATTAAACATATTTACCAGCAGGAAATTCGTCATTTTCATCAAGAAAAGAAATCAAAACGAAAAAGTCACGTGGCAGGGCTGATTGTCCATGAGCCTAGTCCTACTAATGATCAGATTGGCCAGAATCACCTTCAGCTGCACGAATCACACAATTCATGTCAAACTCCCACTCATGGAAAGGAAGAGCTGTGTATTCCAAGTACTGAGAAACAAGCAATGTGTGGTAACATGGAGCAATGCAAGATGAGAGCTCAACTGGCTCTGGCCCAAACACAAATCGCTGAGCTGAAAGCAAACTACAAGGAACTAGCAGAGAGTCTGGAAATGAAAGGTGGTCAGCTGCGCCAAGCCCAACAGGAATTACAGGGCAGAGCTCTGAAGGACAATCTCAATGTCCAAGAAATTCATGCAAAAGAATTTCAAATTAAACGTCTCGGAGAGGATCTTCGGAATCAACTGATGACTGTAAGCAAGCTGAGATCAGAAGTGCATAAGACCAAGCTCAAATCTCAGGAGCTCCAACGAAACAAGGAGAGGCTCCTCTCATCCTGGGAGCAGCAGGCATTGTGTCACCAGTTGGAAAAGGCTGTCTTGATGGAGAAGATAAAAGAACAATCTGCAACTGACCTGAAGAAACTGCAAATGGAACTGGATGATGTGACAGCTGAACTCAGAGCAGAAAAGTGTCATTCTGCTCGAAACAAGAAAGATTTGGAGTTGTTGTGCAAACATTTAGCCAGCTTACTTTCCTCAAAACCCCGTTGAAGCTTTTAACACTGAATTTGTAACGAAATGAAATGACTATCTTGAACTAAACTTATTTGTTGGGTTCAATTGATGCAAATTTGCTGCTTTGCTGTTGGCTGATCGCATGCAGTTAAATTGATTTTATGCAATTAACATTTCTGTTGATTGAATACAATCCCAAATCTCTTTCTGGAGAGATTTTCAGGTCATTTCTGATAATTATGTGACCATTGAATACTACAAAGTCTATTTTGGTCCATGTGTGTGCCAGGTGCTGTGATTTCAGCAGCAACCTGCAATCAAGTTGCTGTTAACCAGTTGTGACTGTAAGAACAGAATGGACAGATAGAATCATGCTGAAAAAAATCATTGGTGTTGCCTTTTCAATGCTTTTTAATACAATGGCTGCAGGAGCAGACATAATCTCAATTTGAAAACTCTATTGCTGTTTTCCTTTCAATCTCTCCTGTTGCTATTTTTTTTCTCATGTTTTCTATTTCTTAGACTCGCTCAGTGTCTCTGCTCGCTGTGCCTCTGTCTCCGCGACTGTCTTGTTTGCCCTCCATATCTGCATCGTTCAGTCCACCATTGTCCCTTTTTCTTAAATGGATTCAGCAAGATGCCAAAGAAGGTGAACATGGGTATTAGGTGCAGAGGAGGAAAAGCCTGCCCTGCCTACTTCAAAACCATATTTCCACCCTGTATCCTTCATAATTTTTGTGTCCATCAATATTTCTGTCTTCTTGGGTCTTTTCTGTGATTTGTCGTCTGGAGATTTACATTCGGAGTCATACGGCATGGAAACAGGCCTGTTATCTCAACTCCTTCAGGCTGACCAAGATGTCCCATTTAAGCTAGTCCAATTTCCCTTTGCTTTAAACCTTTCTATCCATGTACCTATTATTTAAATGTCATTGTACCTGTCTCAACTACTGCTGTGGCAACTCACCCAAAATCTAACGCCTTATCTTTATCTGAATTAATCTGAATTAAAACATTTGTCCAGCTGATCAAGATCCTGCTGTAATTCCTGAGAAGTGTCATCAGTCTGAAGACGAGTCTCGACCCGAAATGTCACCCAATTCCTTCTCTCCAGAGAAGCTGCCTGTCCTGCTGTTACTCCAGCATTTTGTGTCCATGTACTGTCTACGATACCCTGTCTATTGGGATGGCGGGACTGTCGGATGAGGAAAGATTGGAAAGACTGGGCTTGTATTCACTGGAGTTTAAAAGGACGAGAGGGGATCTTATAGAGACATATAACATTATGAAAGGACTGGACTAGATGCAGGAAAAATGTTCCCAATGTTGGGGGAGTCCAGAACCAGGGGCCACAGTCTAAGAATAAAGGGGAGGCCATTTAAAACTGAGGTGAAAAAAAAACTTTTTCACCCAGAGAGTTGTGAATTTGTGGAATTCTCTGCCACAGAGGGCAGTGGAGGTCAATTCACTGGATGAATTTAAAAGAGAGATAGAGCTCTAGGGACTACTGGAATCAAGGGATATGAGGAGAAGGCAGGCACAGGTTACTGATTGTGGATGATCAGCCATGATCACAATGAATGGCATTTCTGACTCGATGGGCCAAATGGCCTCCTGCACCTATTTTCTATGTTTTCTATACCACCTGTTGTGGCGTCATCTATAAACTTACTAATCAAGTCTTGTGCAATCGCATCCAAATCAGTGCTTATAAACCATGAACACCAATGGGTCCAACACCGATCTTTGCAGCATGTCGCAACCATACAGAACCATATCAAATACCCAAACCTGAGGCGTAGCTATGGGCACTCGCATGGGCCCTAGCTACGCCTGCCTCTTTGTCGGGTACGTCGAACAATCCCTGTTCCAGACGTACACTGGCCCCATCCCCGAACTCTACCTCCGCTACATCGACGACTGCATTGGTGCTACCTCTTGCACCCATGCAGAACTCACTGACTTCATACACTTCACCTCCAATTTCCATCCTGCCCTTAAATATACCTGGACTATCTCTGACATCCCTCCCGTTTCTGGACCTCACCATCTCCATCACAGGAGACAGACTACTGACGGACATTTACTACAAACCCACCGACTTGCACAGCTATCTGGACTACACTTCTTCCCACCCGGTCCCCTGCAAAAAGTCTATCCCCTACTCCCAATTCCTCCGTCTACGCCGCATGGGAGGAGTTGGCTGCGCCTAACGGCTGCGGCTCTCTGGCAGTCTGTTGTCTTTTTTTCTTTTTTTTTGTTTGTGTCGGTGTTGGGATGGTTTTTGTTTCTGTTTTTGGCTGTGTATGTGTGGTGTAGGGTGTGGGGAAACCTTTCTTTTATTAGGTCTCTTCCCCGGGGCGCAGCTCGCCCGCGGGGCCTTCCATCACCCGGCGCGGCTCGGCCGCTGGACTTAACATCGCCGGTGCGGCTCGGCAGCGGGACGTTTCAGTGCCCGGTGCGGCTCGGTCGCTGGACTTAACATCGCCCGGTGCGGCCGCGGGACGTTTCAGTGCCCGGCGCGGCGCGGCGCGGCCGCTGGACTTAACATCGCCCGGTGCGGCCGCGGGACGTTTCAGTGCCCGGTGCGGCTCGGCCGCGGGACGTTTCAGTGCCCGGTGCGGCTCGGCCGCTGGACTTAACATCGCCCGGTGCGGCCGCGGGACGTTTCGGTGCCCGGGGCGGCTCGGCCGCGGGGCCTTCCATCCCCTTGCGGGGGCTGTGCGTGTCGTTTGCCTCGGTAGGGGTCGAGCTGCCTGTCCGTGGGTGCGGGGGGAAGAGAGGGGAAGTTTTGTTGCCTCCATCACAGTGAGGGGGTGTTTGGAGTCACTGTGATGGATGTTTGTGTTGGGGTCGGGTGTCCTGTGTTCTTTTCTTTTTTGTTGTGACTGCTGAAATTTCGTTCGGTATTTATACCGAATGACAATAAAGTGTTGTTATACTGTTATACTGTTATATCTGCGCCCGGGATGAGGTGTTTCACACTAGGGCTTCCGAGATGTCTCGTTCTTCAGAAAACGGGGCTTCCCCTCCTCCATTATAGATGAGGCTCTCACTAGGATCTCTTCCACATCCCGCAGCTCCGCTCTTGCTCCCCCTCCCCCCACTCGCAACAAGGACAGGATCCCCCTCGTCCTCACCTTCCACCCCACCAGCCAGCGGATCCAACATATCATCCACCAACATTTCCGTCACCTACAACGGGACCCCACCACTGTCCATATCTTCCCATCCCCTCCCCTCTGCGTTCCGCAGAGACCATTCCCTCCGTAACTCCCTGGTCCACTCGTCCCTTCCTACCCAAACCACCCCAACCCCTGCAACCGCACGAGATGCAACACCTGTCCCTTTACCTCCCCCCTCAACTCCATCAAAGGACCCAAACAGCCTTTCCAGGTGAGACAGGTTCACCCTCACCTCCTCCAACCTCATCTATTGCAGCCGCTGCTCTAGATGTGAACTTATTTATATCGGCGAAACCAAGCGCAGGCTCGGCGATCGCTTCGCTGAACACCTGCGCTCGGTCCGCATTAACAAAACTGATCTCCCGGTGGCCCAGCACTTTAACTCCGCCTCCCATTCCCAGTCTGACCTCTCTGTCATGGGCCTCCTCCAGTGCCATAGTGAGGCCCGCTGGAAATTGGAGGAGCAGCACCTCATATTTCGCCTGGGTAGTTTGCAGCCCGGTGGTATGAACGTCGACTTCTCCAACTTCAGATAGCTCCTCTGTCCCTCCCTTCCCCTCCTCCTTCCCAGATCTCCCTCTATCTTCCTGTCTCCACCTATATCCTTCCTTTGTCCCGCCCCCCTGACATCAGTCTGAAGAAGGGTCTCGACCCGAAACGTCACCCATTCCTTCTCTCCCGAGATGCTGCCTGACCTGCTGACCTGCATTTTGTGAACATATCAAATACCTTGTTGAAGGTAGACACAAAATACTGGAGTAACTCAGCGGGACAGGCAGTGTGGAAGAAAATATTAATATCCTTACTTAATTTTGATTGGAATTGAACAAGGTAACGAAAGGCAACGTCTGGATGTGACAATTGGTATCTCTCGTTGACCAGGTGTAGAAGAGGTCCGTGGGAATCGGCAAAGTAAGATTAGACGTATTACCTCTTGTGTAGGAATGTTGGAGGGTGGATGGTAAATGTAAACATGAAATAGTAGAAGAGATAAGGAAGCTTGTTTTCCTTTGAGAAGTTACAGTAGACCACCCGCGCCCCCTACCGCTAGTGGCATAGAAATGTTACTGTAAACGGGGGGGGGTTTATAATTGGCTTGATGGTGGTGTGGGTTTATGATTGGCTTGATGGTGGTGTGGTCCGCCTAAAAAGTGAGATGGAATAATGTCAAGGTGCCCTTGTATTGTATTTGATTTGTATTAACTATCTGTTGTTAAATAAGATTGACATAAACAAAAAGTATGTTATGACTAATGAAATAATTGGTACCCATGTAGTAGATAGTATATAACTGTCGGCTAATTCTGCTGTGAAGTCAGAGAACTGGTGAGCAGTTAACTGCCGCCATCTCTCCATGATATCATGCAATAAAGTCTCTTGAAGCAAACCTGCAAAGTCTCCACTTTACATTTTCCTTTTAATTTCCCTCTAAATTAATTCCTTCCACAGAATTTGTCCATAAAATAAATTGTCTTAAAAAAAAAAAATGAATCTCAATGGGGGGAAGAGGGGGGGGGGTGGAGAGGGGGGAATGGGGTGGGGGAGGGGAAAGGGAAAGGGGAGAGGGAGCCACTGACACCATCCTGTCAGCGGCCATCTTCTTTCTCCTTCACTGTGGTGCCATGCTCCTCCAGTGGAGGGGGAGCGCAATTAAAGGCGGTACAGGGAAGGAGAGAGGGTGTGACCGAGGAGCCCTGGACCCAAAGCCTCTCCTGCATTGGTGTAGCACCCTCAACCCCCTACTGAATCCCCCTTATCCCCCCTCCCTACCCCCCACTCTCCCATCTTCCCTGACCCCCACTGTCCCCCTACCCCCTCTCCCATCCCCCCCACCCCTGCAGCCCCTTCCCCCCACCCCTCCTCCTCCCGTCCCACTCTCTCTCCCACGCATCACTCTCCCCACCCCCATTCCACACCACCCCACTTTCCCCCAGTCTCTCCTCCCCAACCCCCCACTCTCACTCTCCCCCACCACCCCCTTTCCCCCACTCTCACTCTCCCCCATTCCCCCTCTCTCCTCCCCCAACCCCCGCTCCTCTCCTCCCCCCCACCCTCACACCCCCCCTACCCTCCCCTCCACCCACTCGCCCCACCCATTCTCACTGTCCCCCTCCCCCACTTCCCCCCACCCCCACTGTCCCCCTTCCCCCCACCCCCACTGTCCCCCTCCCGCCACCCCCAATCTCTCCTCCCCACCCCCATTCTCACTGTCCCCCTCCCCCCTCTTCCCCACCCCCATTGCCCTTCTTCCCCCCCCACTGTCCCCCTACCCCCACTGTCCCCTCCCCCCCACCCCTGTCCCCCTCTCCCCCACCCCCACTTTTCCCCCACCCCACTGTCCCCCTCCCTCACTACTTTTCCCCCCACCCCCACTGTCCCCCTTCCCCCACACTCCCCCACCATCCCGCAGTCCCTCCCCCCCCCCCCCTCCCCACCCCGAGCGGGAGAGGCGACGGCGACTACACTTCCCGGCGGTCAGCGCTGCCCGACCTGAGGAATGTCAGACTCGAGGACGGGCGGCGGCGCACGGTGGGGGGGGAGCGCATAAGTTAAAGGTCGGAGGGGGGGGAGCGCCACCCCCCCTCCCCCAGTCCCACTCTCCCTTCCACCCCCACTCTGCTCCTCCCACCCTCCCCCCACTCTCTCCTCCCCGTCCCCCCTTTCCCCACCACCCCCTTTCCCCCACGCTCTCATCCCCCCACCCCCCCTATTCTCTCCTCCCCAGCCCCACCCCCCCTCTCCCCCACCCCCACTTCCCCCCCCCTCTCCCCCACTTCCCCCCCCTCTCCCCCACTTCCCCCCCCTCTCCCCCACTCCCCCCTCTCCCCCACTCTCTCCTCCCCCTCTCCCCCCCCACTCACCCCCCTCTCCCCCACTCTCTCCCCCACTCCCCCACTCTCTCCTCCCCCAGCCCCACTCACTCTGGGGAAGGGGAGAGGGAGCCACTGACACTGTCCTGCCAGCGGCCATCTTCTTTTTCCTTCACCGTGGTGCCGTGCTCCTCCAGGGGAGGGGGAGCGCAATTAAAGGCAGTACAGGGAACGGGAGAGGGTGTGACCGAGGAGCCCTGGACCCAAAGCCTCTCCTGTATTGGTGTAGCACCCTGAACCCCCTACTCAATCCCCCTTATCCCCCCCTCCCTACCCCCCACTCTCCCATCTTCCCTGAACCCCACTGTCCCCCTTGCCCCCCACCACCACTCTCTCATCCCCCCACCACCACCCCTCCTCCCCCCACCACCACCCCTCCTCCCCCCACCACCACCCCTCCTCCCCCCCACCCCTGCTGCCCCTTACCCCCACCCCTCCTCCCCACCCCCACTCTTCCCTCCTCCCCACCCTGCCCTCCTCCCCTGTCCCACTCTCCCTTCCACACCCACTCGCACTCTCGTCCACCCCCTCCATTCCCCACCACCCCCCTTTCCACCACTCTCTCCGCCCCCATTCTCTCCACCCCCATTCTCTCCTCCCCAGCCCCACTCTCATTCTCCCCCCCCTTTCCCCCACTCTCTCCTCCCCCCCACCCCCACTCTCCCCTCCTCCCCACCCCCCACATTCTCTCCTCCCCAGCCCCACTCTCATTCTCCCCCCCTTTCCCCCACTCTCTCCTCCCCCCCCACCCCCACTCTCCCCTCCTCCCCACCCCCCACATTCTCTCCTCCCCCAGCCCCACTCTCATTCTCCGCCAGCCCCACTCTCACTCTCCCCAACCCCCCTCTTTCCTCCACCCATCCACACCCACCCCTGCATCCCCCACTCTCTCCTCACCCCCCTTCCACCCCTACACTCCCCTCCAAGGGTTTCCATTGTGACCTGGGGAAATCGCGTTTTTTCTTTAAAATAAATTGTCTCTTAAAAAACATAAAATGAATCGCAATGGGGGGAGAGGAGGGGCGGGGGTGGAGAGGGGTGGGGTGGGTGAGGAGGGGGGAATGGGGTGGGGAATGGGGTTGGGGAGGGGGGGAGGGGGAAAGGGGAGAGGGAGCCACTGACATCGTCCTGCCAGTGGCCATCTTCTTTCTCATTCACTATGGTGCCGTGCTCCTCCAGGGGAGGGGGAGCGCAATTAAAGGCGGTACAGGGAAGGTGAGAGGGTGTGACCGAGCCTTGGACCCAAAGCCTCTCCTGTATTGGTGTAGCACTCTCAACCTCCTACTCAATCACCCTTATCCCCCCTCCTCCCTACCCCGCACTCTCCCATCTCCCTGACCCCCACTTTCCCCCTTCTCCCCACCCCCACTCTCTCATCCCCACCACCCCTCCTCCCCCCACCCCTGCTGTCCCCTTCCCCCCACCCCTCCTCCCCACCGCACCCTGCCCTCGTCCCCAGTCCCACTCTCGCTCCCACCCCCAATCGCACTCTCCTCCACTCCCCCATTCCCCACCACCCCCATTTCCACCACTCTCCCCTCCCCCCCATTCTCTCCTCCCCCAGCCCCACTCTCACTCTCCCCATCCCCCCTTTCTCCCACTCTCTCCTCCCGTCCACCCCCTTTCCCCCATCCCCCACATTCTCTCCTCCCCCAGCCCCACTCTCACTCTCCCCCAGCCCCACTCTCACTCTACCCCACCCCCCTCTCTCCTCCACCCCTCACCCACCCCACCTCCCCCACTCTCTCCTCCCCCACTCTCTCCTCCCCCACTCTCTCCTCCCCCACCCCACCTCCCCCACTCTCTCCTCCCCCACTCTCTCCTCCCCCACTCTCTCCTCCCCCACCCTCTCCTCCCCCCGCCCGTACCCTCCACCCACTCTCACCACCAGCATTCTCACTGTCCCATTCCCCCCAATTCCCACTCTCCCCTGACCCCCAGAGTCCCCATTCCCCCCTACCCCCCACTCTCTTCCCCCACCACCACCACCTTCCCCCCACATCCCCTCTCTCCTCCCCCACCCTCCCCCTCCTTTCATTCTCACTGTCCCCTTCCTCCCCACCCACCTTCCCCCCCTTTCCCTCACTCCTCCCACCCCCTCTCTCTCTTCCCCTCACCACCATCCCCCCTCCCCCGCTGTCCCCTCCCCAGTCCCTCTCTCCCTCCCACCCCCACTCTCTGCTCCTACCAACCTCCCCCACTCTTCCCTGACCCCCACTGTCCCCCTTCCCCCCCCCACCACCACCACCCCCCCTCCTCTGCTGTCCCCTTCCCCCCACCCCTCCTCCTCCCCACCCGCACTGTGCCCACCTCCCCAGTCCCACTCTCCCTCCCACCCCCACTAGCACTCTCCCCCACCCCTCTTTCCCCACCACCCCCCTTTCCCCCACTCTCTCCTCCCCCACCCTCTCCTCCCCCAACCTCTCCTCCCCCACCCTCCTCCCCCCACCCTCTCCTCCCCCCACCCTCTCCTCCGCCCACCCTCTCCTCTCCCCACTCTCTCCTCCCCCCACCCTCTCCTCCCCCCACCCGTACCCTCCACCCACTCTCACCACCAGCATTCTCACTGTCCCATTCCCCCCCACCCCCTCTCTCTCCTGACCCCCAGAGTCCCCATTCCCCCCTACCCCCCACTCTCTTCCCCCACCACCACCACCTTCCCCCCACACCCCCTCTCTCCTCCCCCACCCTCTCCCTCCTTTCACTCTCACTGTCCCCTTCCTCCCCACCCACCTTCCCCCCTTTCCCTCACTCCCTCCCACCCCCTCTCTCTCTTCCCCTCACCACCATCCCCCCCTCCCCCGCTGTCCCCTCCCCAGTCCCTCTCTCCCTCCCACCCCCACTCTCTGCTCCTCCCAACCTCCCCCACTCTTCCCTGACCCCCACTGTCCCCCTTCCCCCCCACTACCACCCCCCTCCTCTGCTGTCCCCTTCCCCCCACCCCTGCTCCTCCCCACCCGCACTGTGCCCTCCTCCCCAGTCCCACTCTCCCTCCACCCCCACAAGCACTCTCCCCCACCCCTCTTTCCCCACCACCCCCCCTCTTTCCCCCACTCTCTCCTCCCCCACTCCCCACTCTCTCCACCCCCCACCCCCTCATTCTCTCCTCCCCAACCCCACTCTCCCCCACCCCCCCTTTCCCCTCCACTCTCCTCCACCCCTCCTCCCCCCACCCTCACCCCACTCCTACACCCACACCCCCCTCCACACACTCGCCCCACCCCCACTCTCACTGTCCCCCTCCCCCCCACCCCCACTGTCCCCTCTTCCCCACCCCCACTCTTTCCCCCACCACCACCCCCTTCCCCACTCCCCCTCCTCCCCCTTTCACTCTCTGTCCCCTTCCCCCACCCACCTTCTCCCCCTTTACCTCCCCCCACTCTTCCCTGACCCCACTGTCCCCCTTCCCCCCCACCCCCACTCTCTCCTCCCCCACCACCAACCCCCTCCCCAGTCCCACTCTCCCTCCCACCCCCACTCTTCCCCCACCACCAACCTTCTCGCCGTCCCACTCTCCCTCCCACCCCCACTCTCTGCTCCTCGCACCCTCCCCCTACCTCCCACTGTTCCCTCTTCCCTGACCCCCACTGTTCCCCTTCCGCCCACCCTCACTCTCTCTTCCCCCAACCACCCCCACTCCCGCTGTCCCCCTCCCCAGTCCCACTCTCCCCCACTCTCTCCTCACCCACTCTCACTCTCATCCCCCCCTTTCCCCACCACCCCCTTTCCCCACCACCCCCTTTCCCCCACTCTCTCCTCCCCCCACCCCCCATTCTCTCATCCCCCCACCCTCACCCCCCCCCTCCCACCCGCACCCTTCCCTCCACCCACTCGGCCCCTCCGTCCACTCCCCTCCGTGGATTGGTTGGCGGCGAAAGGCAAGCATGCAGGGAGGAGGAGGGAGCGCCGGACTACTCGAGTCGGGCAGCGGAGGTGCGACTACTCGAGGCGGGAGGTGGGAGGCGGAGGTGGGACTACTTGAGGCGGGCCGGCGGGTCTGGGGGAGGGGGGAGAAGCGAGGGGAGAGAGGCGTGGCGGTATGCGCGCACAACATGGCGGAGCGTGAGGAGGCCGCCAACTTTCTGAAGTTGCGACAGGGCCGTCCGTGGAAGCGGCCGCTGAAGGAGGAGGAGAAGAAGCTGCCCGCTACATTGCGGCCTGTGTGCGGTAACGGTGCGGGGCGCTGGGCCCGGGTGGGAGGGGGGACTCAAGGACGCCGTGCGTGGGTTGAAGGGACGGAAGGGAAATATGAATGGACCATCAGTCCGACCATCTCCCGTCTGTTTTCGTCTGTATATGATTTAAGCTGCCCTCTGTGCGATGTTGGAGCCTGTCGTCAACCAGCAGCAGCGAGCGGTGGACTGTCGGCGACAGCAGTAGGTGTCAGCCCGAAGCAACTGCTCCACCCGCATCAAGCGGGAGGTCGGAGCCAAACACTGCACCCCACGTAGGGACCCGGCCCAATCAGGCGCAAACAGAGAGGGCGGAGCCAATGTCCGCCGTGGTGAGCGGACCAATGGAACTTCGAGCGGGCGTGCAAGGGAGAGTGGGGGGGGGAGGGGAGAGCAGCAGCAGAGCTCTCATCACCCCGCACGCTCATTGGCAGGCACTCCCGTCAGTCGGGCAAGTGCCGCATCCCCTCCCCCCCAGCGGGAGAGGCGACGGCGACTACACCTCCCAGCGGGCAGCGCTGCCCGATCTGAGGAATGTCAGATGCGAGGTCCGGGGGGGGGGGGGAGGGGGGAGCGCATTAGTTAAAGGTCGGGGGGGGGGGAGCGCATTAGCTAAAGGTCGGGGGGGGGAGTGCATTAGTTAAAGGTCGAGGGGGGGGGAAGCGCATTAGTTAAAGGTCGGGGGGGGGGAGTGCATTAGTTAAAGGTCCGGGGGGGGGGGGGAGCACATTAGTTAAAGGTCAGGGGGGGGGAGTGCATTAGTTAAAGGTCCGGGGGTGGGGGGGGGGGGGGGGCGAGCTCATCTCTTGAAGACGTGCAGGTCCCATTGTGACGTCACACGTTGAATACGGGGGTGGGTGGGGAGCGTGAGCTTATCTCACAGGCGCACGGGTCCCATTGTGACGTCACACACTGAAGACCTATCTTTGTCCCGCCCCCTCCCCTGACATCAGTCTGAAGAAGGGCCTCGATCCGAAATATCACCCATTCCTTCTCTCCTGAGATGCTGCCTGACCCGCTGAGTTACTCCAGCATTTTGTGATACTTTTGATTTGAACCAGCATCTACAGTTATTTTCCTACACACTTTTTATTTCTGTCATTCATGGTAAGATTTATATAATTTTGTGTGCGAGATATATTGGGTTGCACTGTTTCACATATCAGCTAACCAATGAAAAGATCAGGTCCTGATTTATACCAGCTCTTCACCTCCCCCCTCTTTACTCCTCTTGCCTCATTGGTCAGTCCATTCCGAAGATCTGGTGGAAAGCCACAGTCATTGCGCTACCAAAACCAAACAAGCCTGCGGATGACCCAAGGAACTATCGGCCCATCTCATTCCTCCGTGTCCCGTACAAGCTCCTCGAACGGTTTCTCCTGGCCCGGCTCGATCCAATCATTGAACCTCACCTACCCGCTGAACAAGCCGGATTTCGGCATGGACGCTGCACCACCCACCAAATAGTCAAGCTGACCAATGACATCGAAGACAGTATCGAAAAGGGTCACGAGGCGGGCATCACACTGGTGGACCTCACCGTCGCTTATGATACTGTGTGGCACCAGAGCTTGATCTTGAAGCTCCTCCGAACCATCCCTGACCGTCATTTAGTGCGGTTCCTTACCAACATCCTTGCCAACTGCAGTTTTATACTCATGACCAACAACAGACAATCTAGTCGACTGCGACGCCTAAGAAACGGAGTCCCCCAAGGCTCGGTACTGGCCCCCATGCTCTTCAATCCCTATATCAGCGATCTGCCATGCACGACCTTGCGCCAGAATGGATACGCAGATGACTTGGCCCTACTGCACTCGGACAAGAGCTGGTCAAATGTTGAGGATGTGCTCTCGGCGGATATAGAACTTGTGGCTAGATTTCAGATTTAGATTTTTTAGATTTAGAGATACGGCTAGTTCCATATCATAGGCTACCTTAAGACCTGGAGACTAAAACTGAGTATGGCAAAAACCACCACAACGGCCTTTCATCTGAACAACTAGGAAGTTCAATGCCAGCTAACCATCACCATCAATGGGTCACCCCTACCCTATAACCCATTTCCTACATACCTTGGCGTGAAACTAGATCGGCAGCTGACCGACAAGCAACACCTTGAAGCTCTCCGTGCTAAAGTCTCGGCACGCAACAACCTCCTGCATTGCTTGGCCATGGGGCGCCAGGACATCTACTCTTCGAACCAGTACTCTTGCACTCTTGTACAGCGCCGCTGAGTACGCTGCCCCAGCATGGCGCCGCAGCGCTCATACTAGCAAGCTAGACGCCACCCTCAACGACACCATGTGGATCATCACTGGCTGCCTACGCTCTACTCCAACAGACCTCCGGCCGGTGCTCGCAGGTATCGCACCCACCAAGCCGCAGAGAGTTCTTCACTCATAGGCTGGTGTGCAAGGCCCCATCGGAAGCCAAACATCCTTTGCACCACCTTGCCCAGGATTCACAGCAACTGGGACCTCAAAGCCTGTCATCTCGTCACCCTTTCTCCCATCATGCAGCGACCCTCTGTGGCTCCGGTTTCAACATACTAGGAGCATGGAGAACCAGCTGGGAACAGACATCGCGACCTCCTCAATTCACTGTCGCACCGAACATCACAGCCCCACCAGGCTCGGACATGCCCCGTAAAGAGTGGGTCAACGGCTCCTCACAGGGGTCAGCCGGTTCAATGCCAACATGCATCGTTGGGGGTTGCGTTCATCAGCAGCCTGCGTGTGTGGTGCAGACCAGCAAACCGCAGCACGTCATTTTCGACTGCACTGTCCTCCATCCCCCTGGTGGAGGGGTAGACCTCACGGCCCTTGACAACAGCACATTGCACTGGCTACAGTGCCTGGAGGGCATTACATAATTTCTGCTGCCTCAAACGCAAGAAAACCTCCCCCCCCCCTTGTCTGAAGAAGGGTCCCAACCTGAAACATCACCCATCCTTTTTCTCCAGAAATGCTGCCTGACCCAGTGATTTACTTCACCACTGTGTCTATTTGAATTGGACTCATGCTTCTATACCACATTAGGCAGCATTGGTCATTTTAGGGGCTGTCAAGGGGTTTTTAACTAATCAATTCATCAATTCAAATTTTCCTGGCTCTGTCTAAAGTTAAATGTCTTTTCAATTATATTGTGGATACAGTAGAGCTCTATTGTTTGCAAATGCCTAAAATGAACAGAGAAAGCAAAGAAGAACAGTTCATTAAATATGATCAATTGGCCTGACACAGAGTGGATCTCTGGTGCAAATAGTCGATCAGTAACATCCAAAGTTTAAAGATCACAAAGCAGCAACTCTTCAAGAAATAGTTATAAATGTCAACTATCAACTTATCCAAGAAGATGAACAAAAATAATTGTTTGCAAACATTTTATATGCGAAGAAATCGCAGAGTTCAGCACTCCAGCACACAGAATCTGCCTACTAAAATGGCGCTGAAATGTACCCATGACCTATTGACATACTACGTTTTTTAGAGTCGAGTGGTCTATCTTGCTCCTCTTGTATCTTTGCTCTACCTGGCCACCGCGGCGTGACGTCACCCGGGCATTGCGCGCAGAACGCCGTGACGTCAGTCGGCGTGGCCCACGCGGATTGAGCGGTGACTGCGCGCGCAGCTGGGCCTGAGTGGAGCGTGAGCGGTAAGTGTTGGCGCGGCGGCTCCGTGTCCGCGGTCCGGCCCCCCCAACTCACTTCCCCAACGGGCACCGCCAGCGCCAGGCCTCCCCCTCCCCACGGCCAGCACCAGGCCTCCCACGGCCAGCGCCAGGCCTCCCTCCTTGCACCGGGCCACGGGCAGCGCCAGGCCTCCCTCCTGCCACCGGGCGGATGGTCCCCCGCGGCCGCGGGCCCCGCTCCCGCCTCCACAGCCGTCGTTTGCCCCGCGCTGTTTTATTTCGTTTCCTTTCAGTAACAGGACGCCGTTCGGGCCATCGAGGCTGTGCTTTGGGATCCCGGGTGGTTAAAGCCTGTAGTTCGACCCCTACAGTCTCGAGCCGGGCCATGGTCAGCCCGAGCCGCCTGGCCCGATTCCGCGCTTCCTCCTCATTACCCTTGTTTGCAGCCGCCGCCGTGGCTCGGCCGCCCGCCCGCGCTGGAGCCGTCCCTCCCCGGCTCCCCACCGTCCCTCTCCGCCACCCCGACTAGAGTGGGGGCCTGGCCTGGCCTGGCCTGGCCTCCCATCTACCTTATTAGAGACCTGTGAACTATCTTTATTCAGACTTTATCTTGTACCCTTTATCCTTTACTGTGGACGGCTTGATGTAATCTTTTCTGAGACTGGATAGCACACAACAAAAAGCTTTTCACTGTACACGTGACAATAATTAAACAAAACTAAACTAGTCTGAATAGAAGTGATTTATTGAAAGGCATCATCATAATCAAACTTAATTCCGTTTACAAGAAATCATTCCATTGTGGGTCACTGATAACGGTCATTAGGATTTCGGGATTATAATGGAAGCAGGGGAGAATATAGCTGGGTCCCTGACAGGCTTTTGCATCTTCTAAAGCAACAAGTGAGGTACTAGAATTCTGGAGGATAGCTAATGTTCCTTGATTTGAGAAAGGCAGGAGGTAACAACAGGCCAGTGGTAGGGAAAAGGGTCTCGACCCGAAACGTCACCCATTCCTTCTCCCGAGATGCTGCCTGACCTGCTGAGTTACTCCAGCATTTTGTGAATAAATCGTAGGGAAATTAAAGATAGACACAGAATGCTGGAGTAACTCAGCGGGACAGGCAGCCTCTCTGGAGAGAAGGAATGGGTGACGTTTCAGGTCGAGACCCTTCTTCAGGTCAGAGGTGGTAGGGAAATTAATGCAGACAGTTCTATGGGATTAAGGTACATTTGAAGAAACGGGAGATGTTCAGGGAACATCTGAAAGGTGTGTGAGGGAAATTGTATCTCACAAATGTGTTTTTTGAGGGGTAACTAAACGGATTGACCAAGACAGACCAGTAAATATTTTGTCAAATGCCTTACTAAATCAGACAAGGTACCACACAGAAGTTAAGGCCCATCCATTTTCTGTGGTATTTTTTAAGGGAATGAACTTGGTAGTTGGGAGATCCAGTGAAGGGGAAGAGAAATTCTAGTACTTACGAAACAATAGAACTTTATTTATTCCAGGAGGGAAATTGAACTGCCAACAGTCATAAAAACACAAAAAACATGGAATTAAAGTGATGAGTGGAAAGGATTGGGGATGTGCAAAGATTGGGGTGGGGTCTCAGTCTACCACGACAGAAGGGGAGGAGTTGTACAGTTTGGTCCTGCATATTAATGGAACCAGTCTGTTGCTGAAGGTACTCCTCAGGTTGGTCAGTGTGTCATGGAGGGACTGAGCTGTATTGTCCAGGATGCTCCACAGTTTGTGGAGCATCCTCCCCTCCAAGACTACCTCCCACAAATCGAACTCAGCTCCAGGACGGAGCCAGCCTGCCTGATGAGTTTGTTAATCCTATTGGCGTCCATGGTCTTCACCCTGCTGTCCCAACACACGGCAGCGAAGAAGATGGCACTGGCTACCACCGATTGGTAGAACATCTGCCGCATCTTACTGCAGACGTTGAAGGAGCGAAGCCTTCTCAAAAAGTACAGCGGCTCTGTCCCTTCTTATACAGGGCCTCAGCGTTACTGAACTAGTCCCGTGTACTGTCCAAGGTGTTGGTACTCCCTAGTAAACTGCACATCCACTGATGATTCCATTGATGGAAATGGGACAGGGGTGTTCCTCTCCTCCTAAAGTCCACCATTAACTCCTTAGTCTTGTCGGTGTTGAGCTGCAGGTAATTCAGCCCACACCACTCAACAAAGTCGTTGACTACATGCCTGTATTCAGCTTCCCGCCACTCACTGATGCAGCCCACAATTGCAGAGTCATCAGAAACCTGCAGGTGGCAGGAGTCCGAGTTATATCTGAAGTCAGAGGTGTAGATGGTGAACTGGAAGGGAGAGGGGACCGTCTCCTGTGGGGGGATTGTGTTCCTCACTATCATGTCCGAGACACAGTTCTGTAGCCTGACATACAGTGGTCGTCCAGCCAGATAGTTGGAGATCCAGGACACCAATGGAGCATCCACCCGCATCTTCGTCAGTTTGCTCCCTGGTGCAGGCCGGATGGTGTGAACAGCACTGGAGAAGTAAAAAAACATGACTTGCAATGCTTCCCGGCTTATCCAGGTGAGCATAGAAACGATAGAGCAGGTGGATGATGATGTCCTCAACCCCCATCTTTGTGTGGTAAGCGAACTGCAGGGTGTCCAGGTAGGGTTTAAACAGGAGTAGCAGGTGAGTGAGCACCAGCCTCTCCAGGGACTTCATGATGTGTGAAGTCAGCGCCACCAGTCTGTCATTGGATGAGCTGGGGGCGTCCTCTTTGGTACAGGAACCAGGCAGGGTGTCTTCCACATCACAGGAACCCTCCAAGCCCAGGTTGAAGATATGCTGGAATACTCCGCACAACTGGCTGGCACCATTGAGACCTGTGGCTTTGCTTGGGCGGAGTCTGCTCAGCCTTGATGGCCAGGCACGACAAAGAAAGGGCAGAGGAAGTGGACCAGGGGGATTGAGGGAGTCTGTTGGGGAGCAGGGGGGAGGGTGGGTAGAGGCCCCACCATCAAATCCATTAATAGACAATAGGTGCAGGAGTAGGCCATTCAGCCCTTCGAGCCAGCAATGCCATTCAATGTGATCATGGCTGATCATTCATAATCAGTACCCTGTGTCTGCCTTCTCCCCATAACCCCTGACTCCACTATCTTTAAGAGCTCTATCTAGCTCTTTCGAAAGCATCCAGATAATTGACCTCCACTGCCTTCTGAGGCAGAGAATTCCACAGATTTACAACTCTCTGACTGAAAAAGGGTTTCGTGGTGACTGGATAACATCACACGCGTGCAGCGGGATGGCGTCATCACAATTCCGTAGGCATATAGCATGGATGGAGACCCACACCATTTATTGTTAACGAGAATAGCAAGTCCCCCACCCTTACACCTGCCACTCTGCAGTCCCTGTCTCTTCGAACAGTCTGAAAGCCGTCCACACTCGCGTTGAACTTGGGGATGTCCTCGTGGAGCCATGTCTCCGTGAAACGCATCATACTGCTCTCGGTACTCCCTCGGGGTCTTCACTAGTGCAGCTAGCTCGTCCATCTTGTTAGCCAGTGACCTCACATTCCCCATTGTGATGGAAGGCAAGTATGGCTTGTACCTTTTCTCCGCACGTCGTCTTACTCCCGACCAGCATCCCCTGTATTTCCTCCTCAGTTCCTTGGGGATTCCTTGGCAGGCAAGGCTCGTTGCTGGGGCTGCAACTATTTACAATATATATTAATGATTTGGATGATGGAATTACAGAAGTATCACTAGCATGTTTGCAGATGACACAAAGCTGGGTGGCAGTGTGAACTGCGAAGAGGATGTTAGGAGGTTGCAGGGTGACTTGGACAGGTTGAGTGAGATGGCAGATGCAGTATAATGTAGATAAATGTGAGGTTATCCACTTTGGCGGCAAAAACAAGGAGGCAGATTATTATCTCAATGGTGTCAGATTAGGTAAAGGGGAAGTGCAACGAGACCTTGGAGTCCTTGTACACCAGTCACTGAAAGCATGCAGGTACAGCAGGCAGTGAAGAAAACAAATGGCATGTTGGCCTTCATAATGAGAGGATTTGAGTACAGGAGCAAAGAGGTCCTTCTGCAGTTGTATGGGGCCTGGTGAGACCACATCTGGAGTATTGTGTGCAGTTTTGGTCTCCTAATTTGAGGAAGGACGTCCTTGCTATTGAGGCAGTGCAGCGTAGGTTCACGAGGTTAATCCCTGGATGGAGGGACTGTCATATGAGGAAAGATTGGAAAGTCTGGGCTTGTATTCATTAGAGTTTGGAAAGATGAGAGGGGATCTTTTAGATCGTATAAAATTATAAAAGGACTGGACAAGCTAGATGCAGGAAAAGTGTTGGGGGAGTCCAGAACCAGAGGCCACAGTCTTAAGAATAAAGGGGAGGCCATTTAAAACTGAGGTGAGAAGAAACTTTTTCACCCAGAGAGTTGTGAATTTGTCGAATTCTCTGCCACGGAAGGCCGTGGAGGCCAATGCACTGGATGAATTTAAAAGAGAGTTAGATAGAGCTCTAGGTGCTAGTGGAATCAAGGGGTATGGAGAAAAGGCAGGCCCAGGTTACTGATTGTGGATGATCAGCCATGATCACAATAAACGGCGGTGCTGGCTCGAAGGGCCAAATAGCCGCCTCCTGCACCTATTTTCTATGTTTCAATGATTTCCGATGTCCTTGATGACTTAGTGAGCTGAAAGGTAAATAAATCCCCACGGCTGAAATCCCCAGTCTGCTAAGGGGAGGCAAGAAAAGAGACTGGTTGAGATTTTTAAATCTTTGCTGGTCTCAAGTGAGATATCATGTTGTTGGAGGATGGAAAAAGAAAGGCATCAGGTCTGGTAATTATATCCCTTTGAGCCAAGTATCACTAGAAGAAAAATTATTGCCAAAAAATAGTTTTGATTGATAGTATTAACAATCACTTGGAGAGACAAGGACTAATCAAAATAGCCAGTGTGGCTTTGTCCAGGACTGATCCTGAGTGAGCACTTTGTTGATTTTTTTATAGCTCCCGGAAAATGGCAACACAAGTAGAAAGTGATAAACAAGTCGTCTGGCATACTTGCCTTCATAGGTTGATGGTTGACTAAAAGAGCCAGGAAGTCTTGTCACTGCTTTAAAATTTTGATTAGTCTGCATTTCGAGTATTGTGTGTAGTTATGGTCATCCCGATACAGGAAAGATGTGGAGGTTTTGGAGAGTGAAGAAGATGTTTACTGGAATGTGGGCCCTGCACTCATCAAATTTACTTAAAAAAACATCAAATCAAATTTCTGGGACATGGTCTCCCATGCCTAAAATCATGCTGACAAGCCTTAATTGGCCTGTGAGTTTCCAAATGCATGTATATCTTAACCCTTTGAATCCTCTCGAGTAACTTTCCAACTGTAGATGTTCTGCATACAGGTCTGTAATTCCTGGGGTTTTCTTTGCAGTCCTCAAATAGAGACGTAATATCACCACCTTCCACCTCACCTTTGCCTAATGATGATTCAAATCTCTCAACTAGGACTCATGCAATTGCTTCTCCAGTTTCATACAGTGTCCTTGGATGTATCTAACTAGGCTCAGAAAATTTATCTACCATCATACATTTTAGGGCACGTAGTAACTCCTCGAAAACAATATGGACTGTCCTCATTAACTTTCCCAAGTTCATTAACCTTTATGGCAATCTTCATGGCAAAAACAAGCAAATATTCTTTGAGGTCCCTGTCCTTCTACGGCTCCGCACGTAGATGATCACGTTAGTTTCTGAGGTGCCCTATGCTTTCCCGTTACCGTTTTTCCTTTTCTATGGAGTGGTCTGCTGCTGGTCAAGGGAAGAGACTTGACAAGCTGGTCAGGAAGGTCAGCTCTGTCCTGGGTTGCCCCCTCGACTCAGTGCAGGCGGTGGGAGAGAGGATAATGGCAAAGTTAACATCGCTGCTGGACAACGACTCCCACCCCCTGCAAGACACTGTCACTGCACTGAGTAGCTCCTTCAGTGACAGACTCCTTCACCCCAAGTGCGTGAAGGAGCGATATAGGCGGTCCTTCCTTCCCGCTGCTGTGAGTGCACAACCAGCACTGCTCCCAGCAGACGAGTCAACAGTAACAGTTAAGGAATACAATTTATCCTTGTCTTTACTTTTATTTATAATGAATAATCTCTTGCTATCCACTTTGCTGCTGTAACACTGTAAATTTCCCCGGTGTGGGATGAATAAAGGAATATATTATTATTATATAAATGAAATCTCTGGATTCTTCTTGATCATCTGCCACAACCATGTTGAGCCCCTTTTTTGTCCTGATTTCCTACTTAAACATGACCTTCAAGCCCCTATACTTGAGGGATACTTTTGATTCTAGCTGCCAAAATCTGATCCATGCCTCCTTTTTTCCTGAGCAGAGGCTCAATTCTATCTCATCATCCAAAGTTCCATCTGCCTTGCTTTCACTAAAAGCAGGGACATGCATATCTTGTGCTCTCACTGTCACACCTTTGGAAGCATACCAATTTCCAGACATCCTTTGCCTACAAATAACCAATTTCCAGACAAATTGCCTGCAAATAACAAATATAATCATTTTTTGCAGGATCCTGTCTAATCCCATTAAAGTTAGGGTAATGAACCATAACTACGCAGTACTCCAAATGCATCCTAACCAAAGTAATATAAACTGCAACATGACATCCTGACACTTGTATTCAAGTCTTGACTGATGAAGGCAAGCTTACCATACACCTTCTTTAACACTAATTGTGTTGCTACTTTCAGAGAGCTATGGATTTGGATCTAAGGTCTGTACGTAAATGCTGTTAAGGGTTTTGCCAATAATTGTGTACTTTCCTTTTGCATTCAACCTCCCAAAGTGCACCACCTCAATTTCCTCAGATTAAACTCCATCTGTCATTTATCTGCCAGCCTTCCTCATGCTCTACAGCGCCACCATTTTTGGTGTCAACTAACAAATCTATCCACATTTACATACAAGTCGTTTATATATATCACAAACAAGCGATAGCCGAGAACAGATCATTGCAGAGCACCAAAGGCCGCAGAATAACACTGTTCCATCCCATCCCTGTCTTTTGTGCATAAGCCAGTTCTGTATCCAAAGACTGAGTCATCGTGAATCCCGTGCATACCTGAAAGTGGTGTCGCAAGTATGTTAGGTGGTGGAAAAGGTTTTTGGCACTCTGGCCTTCATCAATTAGAGGATTCAAAATTGAAGTTGGGACATTATGTTATTGTACAAGATGTTGGTGAGTCTGCACTTCCAGTATTGTGTTCCTGCTATCAGAAAGATGCAATTAAGCTGGAAAGGGTGCAGAGAAGATTTACAACGATGTTGCCAGGACTCAAGGGCCTGAGTTATAGGACACATTGGGCAGACTTAGACTTTATTCCTTTCAAGTACAGGAAGCTGAGGGATGAATGTAGAGTCTTTTTCCTAGGCTAGGGGGATCAAGATCTATAGGGCATAGGCTTATGGTGAGGGGCAACATTTTGGCAGGAAATAACGATAACAACATCCAAAAGCCATTTGGAGAGATATGTGAAAAGGAAAGGTTGAGGGGGATATGGTCAAACAAAGCCAAATGGGACTAGCCTCGATGGGGCATGTTGGTCGGCATGGACAAGTTGGGCTGAAATGTCTATTTTTGTGTGATGTATGACTCAAATGTTCTGCAGCATTGGTCAAATGGAAAATGGATCCGAGAAAGCTGCACCACCTGAAATACCAATAGTTTAAAAATATTATAAATATGTCAAATTCTCTTCCCAATCCATTCCAATTATTCATTTGCGACTTTTCTTTTTAAGAAATTTTGGTTGGAGGGCGTTTGAATGATGGCAGCCGATGCAAAGGGAAAGCGAAGGGGTTCAAGGCAGCCAAAATGTGCGTTCTGTAAACTAAATAAAGAGGAACATTGTGGCCAGTTATTAGTTGCCCAAAGCCAGAAGATGGCAGCACATCACAGATGTATGGTAAGATAGACAAGCAATAATAGCTTTTCAATCTAATCAATAATTTAGGATATCGTTTATGCTTTTCCATATTCAGACCTTTTAGATATTGAGTAAGGTGCTGATTATTCTATGTTGTTGAGTTACTGGTGTTGTGTAAGCCTCGCAACTATGAGTGTTCAAGAATTTGTCAAGAATAACTTGTTCTCACGTTACCGATTCCAGTATGTTAAACGTCAAATTGACTTGGCCCCATTGAGTATGTGTAGCATTTAATCTGAATTGCTGATTCAACAGTGCAGCCCAGGAACAGGACTTTGGCCCATATTGTCTATGTCATCATGATGCCAATTTGAACTAATCCCATCTAGTATAGATCCATCCATTCCTTGTTTGTTCATGTGCCTGGCCAAATTCCTCTTAAATGGTGCTATTATACCTGTTTCCACCACCTTCCCTGGCAGTGCATACAGGCAAATGTCGTCTTTACCACCGTATCTAGTTGTGCTGCCACTTTCAGCAAACTATAGACTTGTACGCCAAGTACCCCCTGTATCCCGTGCACCTGAGGTTCCTGCCATTCATGGTATACTTTGTTTTGTCATTTGAACGCTAAAGGACAAGAGTGAGCACTGGTCCGGGTTCATTTCTAGACGCCATTTTACTGCCCATTTTTCCAACTAGTCTTTTTCCGTCACCATGTTTGAAAACCTTCATTATCAACAACTCTGATAATTTTTCTGTCGTTTGGGTCAATCGTAGGTGTCAAATCACCTATATTTTCATCTAATTCAATTATATATCACAAACATCAAAAGAGAGCACATGCCTGTGGATCATTTTCCTTCTGTTGTCAGTTTGATGTGGAGAAGAGCTTCCACGCCGACACTTATCTGTCGGTCTTATCTTCATTTTTGTGCTGAAGTCCATGAAGGTATCTCTTGGGTAGGAACTGTGCCTGCTAAGTTAATGTGGTGCAAGCAGAACGGGCTCCCTTGGAATGATTGTGAAGAATGGTAAGTAGACCCTTTTAGCTCAATTAACATAATTGCTTTTAATTGTAACGTAATGTACAATTTTAAAAATATATATAAATTTTAAAAATTGCTGATAGTTTGATGAACCTGAAAGTAGGGATATGCTATGGGGTGTAGTTGGCCATTGATTTTGGTAGCAGCCTGATGACGACTGTGCCATGTTAAATGTACTGGGACCCAGTCAAAGACTGTACCTGGGACCCAGTCAAAGACTACCTGGGACCATCGAGTTTCATAGAGTTTTAAAGCAAGGAAACTGGCCTTTCGGCCCAACCCGTCAATACTGTTAAGTCTGCTAATTCCATTTGCCTGTGCTTGGCCCATATCCCTCTAATCTTTTCTATCCATGTACCCGTCCAATTACACTGTAATTGTACCCATCGCTACAACCCTCTTTATCAGTTTTTTCTATATACCACCCACCTACTGTGGAAAAACCTGTTACCAAGTTCCCCTTGAAATCTTTCCCCTCTTGTCCTAATCCTATACCGTCCAGTTTGAGATTCTCCTACCCTACGGATAAAAGACTGTTTATCCACCCAGTCTATTTTCATCATAATTTAAAAAATCTCTAAAGTGGCCTCTCAGCCTCCAAGGCTACATTGAGAACAAGACCCAATCCATTCGAACTCTCTTTGCATCTAAAGGCAATATCCCTGTGAATCTATTTTGCACCTCCTCTAGGTTAATTATATCCTTCCAAAAGTGTAGCACAGCTGCACATAGTTCACCAAACACGGCTTAACCAGCAAATTGTGTAACAGTAATAGGAAATCCCAGCTTCCTGGCTTATTGCCTTGTCCAATGAAAGCAAACCTTCTTCACTCAGTCTACTTTTGTCGCATCTTTCAAAGACCTACATATTGTATCCCAAGGCTACAATTACTGGTCAATTACACTCCCCAGTTTTGTCGACAGTGAAGATAGTTATCAAGAATTACATTGGATCTTGATCAGTTGGGCAAGTGAGTTGAGGAATGGCCAATTTAGTTTAATTCAATTACGTGTGAGCGTTTGTATTTTGGGAAGTTTAACCAGGGCAAGTCCTTCACCGGGTCCTTGAGGACTGTTGTAGAGAAAGATCAAGATCCTGCTGCAATTTTTTACAACTATCTTCACTACCTGCAATACCACCTACTTTTATATCATCTGCAAACTTGCTAATCTTGCCATGTTCGTTCCCATCCAAATCATTGATACAGATGACGAACAGTAATGAGCCCGGCACCAAATCCGGAGTCACCAGTCACATTCCACCATCACCCTCTGCTCCCTTCCATGAAGCCAATTCTCTATCCATTCAGGTATCTTTCCTTGGATCCCAAGTAGTCTTTGCCTTTTCAACTGCAAATAGGTACTGTCCGTCACAGTCCTGTCCAGGAACCTTTCCACCATAATGAAAGACCCACTAAGGTTGTAGTTCCCTCGAAGTCCTTGTTAAAGGCCCAGCATTAGCCATCTTCAAGTATCTCACCCATTGCTGACGAAGACACAAAAATCTTTGATAGGGCCCCAGCCATTTTCTTTTTTTTGCGTCCCCAATGTCCCACAATACAACTGGTCAGTTCCCCGGGATTTATCCACCAGCACGCTTAGGTTGCATATCAGCATGGTATGGGAACAGCTCTGCCCAAAACCGCAAGAATGAGCAGAGTTGTTGATGTAGCCCAGTCCATCTCAGACCAGACTCCCTACCATTGACTCCATCTACGCTTCACGCCACCCCGAGAGATCAGTGAACATAACCAAAGACCTTTCCTGTACGCTCCAATTGGGCAGGAGATACAGATGCTTGAAAGTGCACCCCACCAGCCTTGGAAACAGCTTCTTCCCCTCGTTTATGAGGTGTATGTACGGTCCTTCCATTAGCTAGGGTACCTCTGATTCACCTCTACTCCATTGTGGACATTGATCTCTTTCTCTGGATTGTTATGCTACAATGTTGAGAACTATATTCGGCACACTGCATTTTTCTCTTTGCTCTATCTACGGTATTTCAGTTTCGCTTGATTGTATTCATGTATGTATTATCTGATATGATTGAACAGCACACAAATCTCTACCTACCTACTCTCACTCTACCGACAAGGTAATAATAAACCTAAACCTTTATATGCTGAAGGAGCACCATTGTTTGGGGCCAGACCATTCCCTGGAAGGTCTGGCCCCTGACCTAATTTTTCATGATTTCTTAAGAGACCATGATCTCCATGCCAAGTACATGCCTTGTGTTAAACTAAGAATTTCAACGTAATTTAACTTTTCTGCCGGAAGTTGCCCCGTTGTGTGAGATTGTTCTACACAAAGCTGATATTGTGTTTTCTTGCTATTTCTAGTTATTTTCATCTGCTCTAGTGACCTCGCATTCTGAGAATGAAACTCTTGGAGGCTTCTTGCTTGAGGATATTAAGAAGGAAATAAAAAGGGGAAATAAACTGGTATGTGCTGTAAATTCTATGAATGTAAACTTTCCAGAAACTTGGCCTTGATTATTGTGAACTATGTGTACAAGAGGAAGAGTGGCTGCAATTTTTTGTTTGAGAGGCAGTCAGAACCTTTTTCCCAGAGTAGAACTGTCAAATATAGAGGGCTTTAACATATAACAACTACAGCATGGAAACAGGCCTGTCCGGCCCTACCAGTCCACGCGGACCATTCTCTCTGACCTAGTCTCATCTACCTGCACTCAGACCATAACCCTCTAATCCCCTCTTATCCATATACCTATCCAATTTACTCTTAAATAATAAAATCGAGCCAGCCTCCACCACTTCCACCGGAAGCCCATTCCATACAGCCACAACCCTCTGAGTAAAGAAGTTCCCCCTCATGTTACCCCTAAACCTTTGTCCCTCAATTCTGAAGCTATGTCCCCTTGTTGGAATCTTCCCCACTCTCAAAGGGAAAAGCCTACCCATGTCAACTCTGTCCGTCCCTCTCAAAATTTAAAAAACCTCTATCAAATCCCCCCTCAACCTTCTACGCTCCAAAGAATAAAGACCCAACCTGTTCAACCTCTCTCTGTAGCCTAAGTGCTGAAACCCAGGCAACATTCTAGTAAATCTCCTCTGTACCCTCTCCATTTTGTCGACATCCTTCCTATAATTTGGCGACCAGAACTGCACACCATACTCCAGATTCGGCCTCACCAATGCCCTGTACAATTTCAACATTACATCCCAACTTCTATACTCGATGCTCTGATTTATAAAGGCAAGCATACCAAACGCCTTCTTCACCACCCTATCCACATGAGATTCCACCTTCAGGGAACAATGCACAGTTATTCCCAGATCCCTCTGTTCCACTGCATTCCTCAATTCCCTACCATTTACCCTGTACGTCCTATTTTGATTTGTCCTACCAAAATGTAGCACCTCACACTTATCAGCATTAAACTCCATCTGCCATCTTTCAGCCCACCCTTCCAAAAGGCCCAAGTCTCTCTGTAGACTTTGAAAATCTACCTCACTATCAACTACTCCACCTATCTTAGTATCATCTGCATATTTACTAATCCAATTTGCCACACCATCATCCAGATCATTAATGTAAATGACAAACAACAGTGGACCCAACACAGATCCTTGGGGCACTCCACTAGACACTGGCCGCCAACCTGACATACAATTGTCAACCGTTACCCTCTGGTATCTCCCATTCAGCCATTGTTGAATCCATCTTGCAACCTCACTATTAATACCCAATGATTTAACCTTCTTAATCAACCTTCCATGTGGAACCTTGTCAAATGCCTTACTGAAGTCCATATAGACAACATCCACAGCCTTGCCCTTATCAATTTCCCTGGTAACCTCTTCAAAAAATTCAAGAAGATTAGTCAAACATGACCTTCCAGGCACAAATCCATGTTGACTGTTTCTAATCAGGCCTTGATTATCCAAATAATTATATATATTGTCCCTAAGTATCTTTTCCATTAATTTTCCCACCACAGACGTCAAACTAATAGGTCTATAATTGCTAGGTTTACTTTTAGAACCTTTTTTAAACAAAGGCACAACATGCGCAATGCGCCAATCTTCCGGCACCATCCCTGTTTCTAATGACGTTTGAAATATTTCCGTCATAGCCCCTGCTATTTCTGCACTAACTTCCCTCAATGTCCTAGGGAATATCCTATCAGGACCTGGGGACTTATCCACTTTTATATTCTTCAAAAGTGTCCGTACCTCCTCTTCTTTAATCCTCATAATTTCCATCACTACTCTACTTGTTTCGCTTACCTCACATAATTCAATATCCTTCTCCTCGGTAAATACCGAAGAAAAGAAATTGTTTAATATCTCCCCCATTTCTTCCGGCTCAGCACATAGCTGTCCACTCTGACTCTCTAATGGACCAATTTTATCCCTCACTATCCTTTTGCTATTGACATATCTATAGAACCCCTTGGGGTTTACTTTTACATTACTTGCCAAAGCAGCCTCATATCTTTTTTTCGCTTTTCTAATTTCCTTTTTAAGATTCCTTTTACATTCTTTATATTCCTCAAGAACCTCATTTACTCCCTGCCGCTTATATTTATTGTATATCTCCCTCTTTTTCCGAACCAAGTGTCCAATTTCCCTGGAAAACCACGGCTCTTTCAAATTATTATTCTTTCCTTTCCACCGAACAGGGACATAAAGACTCTGTACTCTCAAAATTTCACCTTTAAATATCCTCCATTTCTCTATTATATCCTTTTCATAAAACAACAATTTCCATTTCACTCCTTTTAAATCCTTTCTCATCTCCTCAAAATTAGCCTTTCTCCAATCCAAAATCTCAACCCTTGGTCCAGATTTGACCTTCTCCATAATGATATTGAAACTAATGGCATTATGATCACTAGACCCAAAGTGCTCCTCAACACATACCTCCGTCACCTGACCCATCTCATTTCCTAACAGGAGGTCCAACACTGCCCCTTCTCTGGTAGGCACCTCTACGTATTGCTGCAAAAAACTATCCTGCACACATTTTACAAACTCCAAACCATCCAGCCCTTTAACAGAATGTGATTCCCAGTCTATATACGGAAAATTGAAATCACCCACAATCACCACTCTGTGCTTACTACTAATATCTGCTATCTCCTTACATATTTGCTCTTCCAATTCTCGTTCCCTATTTGGCGGTCTATAATACACCCCTATAAGTGTTGCTAAACCTTTCTCATTTCTGAGTTCCACCCAAACAGCCTCCTTAATCGAGCCTTCTAGTCTGTCCTGCCAAAGCACTGCTGTGATATCCTCCCTGACAAGCAATGCAACACCCCCACCTCTTGCCCCTCCGATTCTATCACATCTTTAAGGTGGGAGACGGAATGTTTAAAGGAGATGTGCAAGATAGATTTCTTGCAAACAGTGGTGGGCACCTGGAATGCACTGCCTGGGGTGGTGGTGAGGGCAGATAGAGTGGTGATGTTCAAGAGGCTTTTGTATTGGCATATGGAAATGCAGGGAATGGATCATATGCAGGCAGCAGGACTTGGTTCAGTTTGGCATCATGTCGAGCACAGATTACTGGTTCTTGTGCTGTATTGTTCTGAGTTCTATGTTCTAATGTAATGCTTCCTGTATCATCCTCATCTGAATGCTGAAGCCGATCCTGCCCATCCTAATGCCAAGTTTCATTAAAGAGCAGTTTATAGCCCCATATGTCTGTTTATGCTCTTAGTTCATTGTCAGTGAACTAGTTGGATTGAGTACTGCCAAGAAAACCTTTTCATTCACACTCTATTTTCTTCCAGGCTTATTCATACCACCCCCCACCCACCCCCTCAAACTTGGATATCAATTTGTCTCTCTCTTTTCTGAAACTAATGTGAGATTCCTTATCCTCCCCCTCCTCCTGCAAAAACTAGTTTAAACTCTTCCCATGACCCTCATTAACCTTACTACAAGAATATTTGTCCCCACCCTGCTTGATTGCAAACTGTCTAACTTTTTTTAACCTTTTCTGTTGTAGAAAAACAGAAAAGGTAAAAAAAAAAAGCTGAACAGGGCTGAGACAAATGTTCTTGCGGAAATGTTTGTCCCCGCTTTACTTCAAGTTTTTCTCTCACATCTGATGACCACACGGACAATTTACCATTATTATCCACACTCCCAACAAGACAGATAGAATAGGAATATGTAGGCAATTTTCTGACGTGCAAAAAGAACAACAGTATTAGTAGTGATCCCATCTCGCCAACCAACCCTAAACCTCAAGAATCTAAGACTTGCCAGGTTTTGCAGAGAGGTTCCAAATTTTACAACCACTAAAGAAAGGTTACCCATCCTAAAACACCTGTGATGCAGCTAGGCACAATAGTCTTCACGTTCATTGAACCAAGAAAGTAGACCAAGTCTGAGTATTCTTTTCCAATCTTGTTACTGCTAAGACTATTACTATTGGTATCTATCTTTATTTGTTGCACTGAGACACTAGTGATGGTTGCATGTCTTCATTGTCCTGTCCTTATTACAGACCTGCTCATGCTGTCACCGTCCAGGGGCGACAATTGGATGTGATGTAAAAACTTGTCGTAGAACTTACCACTACTATTGCGCAAAACTTGATAAAGCTCAAATAAAGGAAGATCCATCTCGGGGGATATATTTGTATGTATAATGAATGCATTGCTCTTACACTTTTGGGTGGCCTGTTATCTTTATGTTTGTTTAACTCTTTCGTGAGATGCAATACATTTCACTTCAATATATTTCTCTACAGGATTCTCTGCCAAAAGCATAAAGAAGGTGCAGAGGATTCCAGTGAGGGTAAGTGCTGCAGTGAAAATGGTACAATTCATTGTTATCTGTTAAATTAAATCCAGATTTCTTTTCCACGTTGATTTCTGTGTAACATTACATTGATTAGAAAGGCTAATTGTCACTAAAATTGACCCAATTGATGCTGTGGAAATTCAGCGTGTCCCCGTGACATTTACCAGATGCACCATATTCTCTTGGGTTGCAATGGGCAACTGCTGTGCACAACTGCACAATAAATTGCAGTCATGGACGTTGGACAGTCCATCATCCAAACCATCTCCCAATCTTGCTCATGTCCCTTGCACTTTTGTTATCTGCAATTTCTCTGTAGATTTAACACTAAATCTTCACTATTTATTTTCCCTCTTGCACTACCTGTTGTACTTGTGTGGTATTATCTGCTGGGATTGTTCCCATACCAGTTCTCATTTGGATGTGGTAACATATTGGGAAATGGTTGCTATCTAACTTCATGAGGGCCATCTCTGGCACAATCTCACTTTGTGACATTTGCTTCTTTTTGGATTTCAGTTTCTGCTTTTTGCACTAGAATGGAAACAGGAAATTCAAATTTCAAACAAATGTCAATGCCTGCTGCAGTGTTGGCCGTTTAAGGTTTAGCTACTGTATTTGGTTAGTGCTCTGGTGGAGTCAACACTGGGAAGGTATTTCAACCTATCATTTATCCCTAATTGTCAATTTTGATTTGATGAATGAGGAAATTCTCAGCCCCATTAATATGTTCACTCATCTATAAACTGAGCAGAACTAATGGTTAGCTATCCTCTGAATGACATGTCTTGAGAAGATACACAGAAAAAGTAGCACATTAATTGTGCACCTGAAAGATTTGAAGTGAAATCAGCTGTTCTCTAATTGTGACGTAATTGATTTTGATGTATTCCATGGAGATGGTCTCCCAGGAAACCTGACAATGTGTCCGACAAGTCATCGTAGAGGTGTTCGGGGAGGACCCAGAGGAAAACGAAGACTTCCTAACTCAAAAGTCGAGTCTGATGATGACATGTCTGCGTCCTCCCAAGGAAAAGATGAAACGAGTTGCAGTTCCTATGTGAGTAAATGAATCATCAAATAATATTTGAAGGAAGTGCGTTTAATGCATTTTGCTCTTTATTTCATTCTCCATGACCCAATTTTCTTTTATAACCTACAATGGTAGAGGTGTTTTGAGCACATTCAGCCTTTTGTTAATTTTCTAGCACGCAATGTAGTTTGTAAAATTATTCTGCCCTTTACCACACAGTCTTCCGTTATTTTCTTAAGTTGTGATCCAATTCCCTTTGACTGATTGTGCTTTCACTAGCTTGACAAACTATACATTGTGACCAATCATAACATTGAAAGAAATCCACATACTGCCTTTTAGTTCCTTTGCCAACAACCTTCAATCTCTTGCTTTTATTGGCTCTCTGTTTCACTTTCTCCAACCCTGTGGAGAACTGATTATTTAAAATACCATTGACACATCCATTCTCATCTTTAAGGAAAATGGTGCCAGTCACTCCTTGGTATTTAAGCACTCCGAGCCCTCCTTGTCCATCTTAAAATGTGATCACAATCAAACAAGTTACAGTTATGGATGAATCTTTGCTTTTTAAGCTTCATCTAATTTTCTTGTTTTTCTACCCTATATCCTCCTTAACACCTGTCCATGTCCATTTAACGCGGTGTATTATATTTTGTCTCTAATTCTTCCTACCGAAATGTATCACTTCACATTTTCCTGCATTAAATTTCATTGCTATTTTTCGGACTGCTGTCTTGGGGAACACCAGTATCTACCTTCCTCCAGTCTGGAAAACAGTAACCATGACTCTATTTTCTGTTCCGAAACTGATTCGTTAGCCATGTTATCACAACCTCTAATACTATAGCCTTCAGCCTTGCTATCAAAAATATTTTGTGCTGTTTTCCATTGCCATTTGGAAGTTCATATGCATCACATTAACTAAATTCTCGTCATCAACTCTCTACTTTCTCATCAAAAAACTTGATCAAGTTAGCTCATCATAATTTATACATTTGTGCTGGGATGTTTTCCGGTCTTTGTTGTGCTCTAGCTGTTTGTGCTTAGTCTGGAATAAAAAATTCCTGGAAGTAATCAGGGTCTGATAGCACCTGTGGAAACATTTCGAGAGGTTTCAGTGTTTTTTAAATTTTCTTGACCTGAATTGATTTTGCTGAACTAATGGACACTCGGAAGAACCTGACATGGATCATCCACACAGAATTTCTCTTTACTACATTGCCCCACACACCTGCCCCATGTTACTAATCGAGAGTATAATGGAAGTGCAAGTCATAGAGTCATACAGTGACATGAAACAGGCTCTTCGGCCCATCTTGCCCACACCGGCCAACATGTCCCAGCTATACTAATCCCACCTGCCCGCGTTTGGTCCATATCTCTCCAAAACCTGTCCTATCCATGTACATATCTGTTTCTTAAACGTTGGGATAGTCCCTGCCTCAACTACCTCCTGCCTCAACTGTTTCTTGAGCCCTGTGGGTGGAATGTTTTTAAAGTTCTCTACCCCTGGCAAGCGTGGATGTGGAGAGGATGTTTCCACGAGTGGGAGAGTAGGGTCAGAGGTCATAGCCTCAGATTTAAAGCCTTGGTGTATTCAATTTGGTTAGCTTGTGGATAAGCAATGTTTTGTAACCTACACCAACAACAGCCAAGAACTGGAACATGGACAAGAAGACTCTTCAGCACAATAAAATCGTACGTTTCCAAGATCCTTTATTATTCTGTCCCATTCAGACTTTTGTTGACTTGACTTTTTTATTTCTCGGGTTGTCTCTTGGTTTTCAATTTTCCATAGAAAAATGGTGCATGTGTTCAATTATTCTTGAGCTGAGATCTTAATATGAAAGTTGCAAGTATGTTCTGTACCCAAAGTGTGGTCTGAGAAGGGCACTGTATAACTTCAGTATACTTTTTTACATTTGAATTATCTTCTAGAAATAAATCCCTGTGCATTGGGCGCACATTTTAATTGTGTTAGTTTTGGAGTTAAGGCAATTTTTTACTTTAAAGATAATTGTTTTCATTTTATTTCCCTTGGCAGCAGGAGCGATCTCCACACTGCAGCAGCCCCACAATTACAGGACCAAAGTGTGGATTCTGCCATGCTGGAGATGAAGAAAATGAGACCAGAGGAAAACTCCACACCTCAAATGCTAAAAAAGTTGCGGCACATTACAAATGCATGGTAAGGAACAGAAGTTGTGAAGATATTGCAGTGTATTTTGGGACTGTCCTCACTAATAAAGCTCAGTTTTCCTCTGTTATTTTATAATTGCTTTGGGTCCCGATTGCATATAGCAGACATTAGAGCAACTAATGTACAAAGCACACTAAAGGATGTAGGTAGAGTAATGCATTAAATCTGACGACAGTACATGGGAAAGTATGTGTTTCCAATTTACTCGCACCATGCCGAATTGCATAATCATTCAATTCCAGGAAAAGTCAAAGGAACTGCTGCAACTAGGGGTGGCCAAACGAAGCAGCTGTTAGTGCTGCTGCCTCACAGTGCCGGAGACCCAGCTTCAATCCTGTGGAGTTTGCACGTTCTTCCTTTGATCGGAAGGGTTTCTTCCAGGTGCTCTGGGTTTTTCCCACATCCCAAAGACGTGCAGGTTTGTAGGTTAATTGGCTGCTGTAAAATTGCCCCAAATGTGGGGGGCGTGGATGTAGGACTAACATATGTTATTGTTTGTCCTTCGGGTTCGAAGATGACCATGACTTCGGTTTTAGTTGGAGGATTGGTGACTGTGAGTCCGGAAGTGTCTCGTGAGGCCAATCCGGGCCCGGAAGGCACGCCCACACGTAGGACACAAGTGGATGGGTGCTGCAGTGGAAGTGGAGGTAGCCCGGGCCTTGCGCGCAGTGCGTTTCCTCTGGGCCTCAGCAGTGCGTCCATCTGCCTTGAGGCAGATAGGCAGGAATAACATAGAACCACTGTGAATAGGTGATGGAAAATTCGCATGGACAGTCAGCCAAAGGGCCTGACTCCATGCTGTATCTCTTCTGGACCCCCTCCAACCCAAGGACATCCTTCCTCATACACTGGGTGCGGGGCAGATTGACACCCGTAGGCTGCAGTGACTGCAAAGGTATGATTCTCAGTTTGGCGAAAGGAAAGCATTTTTGACTACTACTGTGACGCCACTTTCAAGAAACGATGTACTCCACGATGCACTGCCCTAAAACACTCCCCAGAGCCCTACTGTAGATCCTGCCCTTGTTAAACTTCACAAATTGCAACACCTCACATTTCTTTGTATTAATTTTTCATCGACCAGTGAATTCATATGGTTTTGGTGAAGAACTTCCACTGTTTGCATTTCATAAAGATTTTGTTGTAAGAACTGCAAATACTTAAACAATCTATAAACTGCACTTCCATCCTCATAGATCTTTAATTTAAATGTAACTACATCTTGTGCAATATTTGAATGAAATGTACTTCTAATTTCAGCTATTTTCCTCTGGCACTGTCCAACTCACAACTTCATCGAGAAAAGATTTTGGTGATTTTGATATTAAAACAGTCATCCAAGAAATCAAAAGAGGCAAAAGAATGGTTTGTATTTTAAGACAACTTGTACAAAACTTGTACAGTTAATAATTGTTTTTATTTCCATTCAGTCAATATTTATATTATCATCATCAAAACATTTTCATGTTCAGAAGTCTTAGGAATAGAATTAGGCCTTTCGGCCCATCAAGACTACTCTGCCATTCAATCATAGAAACATGGAAAATAGGTGCAGGAGGAGGTCATTTGGCCCTTCGAGCCAGCACCGCCATTCATTGTCATCATGGCTGTTCATCCACAATCAGTAACCCGTGCCTGCCTTCTCCCCATATCCCTTGATTCCGCTAGCCCCTAGAGCTCTATCTAACTCTCTTTTAAATTCATCCAGTGAATTGGCCTCCACTGGCTTCTGTGGCCACAAATTCACAACTCTCTGGGCGAAAAAGTTTTTTCTCATCTGTTTTAAATGGCCTCCCCTTTATTCTTAGACTGTGGGCCCTGGTTCTGGACTCCCCCAACATTGGGAACATTTTTCCTGCATCTAGTTTGTCCAGTCCTTTTATAATTTTATACGTTTGTAATATATTCCTTTGTTCGTCCCTCACCGGGGAAATTTACAGTGTTACAGCAGCAAAGTGGATAGCAAGAGAGCAAGAGATCATTCATTATAAATAAAAGATACATAAATTGTCATCAGTTTTCTGTGCTGTTATTGTTGACTCGTCTGCTGGGAGCAGTGCTGGTTGTACAGTCTCACAGCAGCGGGAAGGAAGGACCTCCTATATCTCTTCTTCATGCACTTGGGGTGAAGGAGTCTGTCACTGAAGGAGCTACTCAGTGCAGTGACAGTGTCCTGCATGGGGTGGGAGCTGTTGTCCAGCAGCGATGTTAGCGTTGCCATCATCCTCCTCTCTCCCACCGCATGCACTGAGTCGAGGGGGCAACCCAGGACAGAGCTGGCCTTCCTGACCAGCTTGTCGAGTCTCTTCCCTTCCGCCGCTAAGATGCTGCTGCTCCAGCAGACCACTCCATAGAAAATAACATATAACAAATATATAACAACTACAGCATGGAAACAGGCCTGTCCGGCCCTACCAGTCCACGCCGACCATTCTCCCTGACCTAGTCTCATCTACCTGCACTCAGACCATAACCCTCCAATCCCCTCCTATCCATATACCTATCCAATTTACTCTTAAATAATAAAATCGAGGCAGCCTCCACCACTTCCACCGGAAGTCCATTCCATACAGCCACAACCCTCTGAGTAAAGAAATTCCCCCTCATGTTACCCCTAAACCTTTGTCCCTCAATTCTGAAGCTATGTCCCCTTGTTGGAATCTTCCCCACTCTCAAAGGGAAAAGCCTACCCACGTCAACTCTGTCCGTCCCTCTCAAAATTTTAAAAACCTCTATCAAGTCCCCCCTCAACCTTCTACGCTCCAAAGAATAAAGACCCAACCTGTTCAACCTCTCTCTGTAGCCTAAGTGCTGAAACCCAGGCAACATTCTAGTAAATCTCCTCTGTACCCTCTCCATTTTGTCGACATCCTTCCTATAATTTGGCGACCAGAACTGCACACCATACTCCAGATTCGGCCTCACCAATGCCCTGTACAATTTCAACATTACATCCCAACTTCTATACTCGATGCTCTGATTTATAAAGGCAAGCATACCAAACGCCTTCTTCACCACCCTATCCACATGAGATTCCACCTTCAGGGAACAATGCACAGTTATTCCCAGATCCCTCTGTTCCACTGCATTCCTCAATTCCCTACCATTTACCCTGTACGTCCTATTTTGATTTGTCCTACCAAAATGCAGCACCTCACACTTATCAGCATTAAACTCCATCTGCCATCTTTCAGCCCACCCTTCCAAAAGGCCCAAGTCTCTCTGTAGACTTTGAAAATCTACCTCACTATCAACTACTCCACCTATCTTAGTATCATCTGCATATTTACTAATCCAATTTGCCACACCATCATCCAGATCATTAATGTAAATGACAAACAACAGTGGACCCAACACAGATCCTTGGGGCACTCCACTAGACACTGGCCTCCAACCTGACATACAATTGTCAACCGTTACCCTCTGGTATCTCCCATTCAGCCATTGTTGAATCCATCTTGCAACCTCACTATTAATACCCAACGATTTAACCTTCTTAATCAACCTTCCATGTGGAACCTTGGCCGATGCAACCACCGTGTTGTAGAAGGTCCTTAGAAGTGCCCCCTGCACTCCAAAGGACCTTAGTCTCCTTAGCAGATAAAGTCTGCTCTGGCCCTTTCTGTATAGCACATCGGTATTTTCAGTCCAGTCCAGTTTATTGTTGAGGTAGAATCACCCAGGTACTTATAAGAATCCACCCTCTCGATGGTTTCTAAATTCATCCTTCTAAATTCCAATTAATACAAGCCCAGTCTTTCCAATCTTTCCTCATATGACAGTCCCGCCATCCTGGGGATTAATCTTGTGAACTACGCTGCACTGCCTCAACAGCAAAGGATGTCCTTCCACAAATTAGGAGACCAAAACTGCACACAATACTCCAGATGTGGTCTCACCAGGGCCCTGTACAACTGCAGATGGACCTCTTTATTCCTATACTTAAATCCTCTCGTTATAAAAGCCAATATGCCATTAGCTTTTTTCACTGCCTGCTGTGCCTGCACGGTTACTTTCAGTACAAGGACTCGTTGCACTTCCCTTTTTCTTAATCTGATACCATTGGGATAATAATCTGCCTCCTTGTTCTTGCCGCCAAAATGGATAACCTCACATTTATCTACATTATACTGCATCTACCATGCATCTGCCCACTCACTCAACCTGTCCAAGTCACCCTGCAACCTCCTAGCATCCTCTTCGCAGTTCACACTGTCACCTAGTTTTGTGTCATCTGCAAATTTGCTAGTGTTACTTCTGATTCCATCATCTGAATCATTAATATATATTGTAAATAGTTGCGGCCCCAGCGACGAGCCTTGTGGCACTCCACTCGCCACTGCCTGCCATTCTGACAGGGACCCGTTTATTCCTACTTTTAGTTTCCTGTCTGCCAACCAATTCTCTATCCATGTCAATACCATACCCCCAATACCATATGCTCTAATTTTGCCCACTAATTTCCTGTGTGGGACCTTATCAGTAGTAAAGAAAGCAAACTCAATTTATTTCAAGAGGCCTCCATCACAGTGAGGGGGTGTTTGGAGTCACTGTGATGGACGTTTGTGTTGGGGTTATGTGTCTTGTGTTCTTTTTTTCTATGACTGCTATGTAGTTTCGTTCGGTGCCGAACGACAAATAAAGCTCTGTTATACCTGTTATTATACCTGTTATGTACTAGTGGACAGGGGATCAAGGGAGACAGAGGAACTGAAAGAAATTCGCTTTCGGTGAGAAATAGTATTGGGTAGACTGAAGGCTGATAAATCCCCAGGGCCTGATGGTCTGCATCCCAGGGTACTCAAGGAGGTGGCTCAAGAAATCACGGACGCATTGGTTATCATTTTCCAATGTTTCCAATGTTCAATAGATTCAGGATCAGTTCCTGTGGATTGGAGGGTAGCTAACGTTATCCCACTTTTCAAGAAAGGAGCGAGAGAGAAAACAGGGTATTATTAGACCGGTTAGCCTGACGTCGGTGGTGGAGATGATGCTGGAGTCAATTATTAAAGAGGTAATAACGACGCATTTGGATAGCGGTAAAAGGATTGGTCCAAGTCAGCATGGATTTATGAAGGGGAAATCCTGCTTGACTAATCTTCTGGAATTTTTTGAGGATGTAACAAGTAAAATGGATGAAGGAGAGCCAATGGATGTAGTGTATCTAGACTTTCAGAAAACCTTTGATAAGGTACCACACGGGAGGGTGGTGAGCAAAATTAGAGCACATAGTAGGGTGTTAACATGGATAGAGAATTGGTTGGCAGATAGGAAGCAAAGAGTAGGAATAAACGGGACCTTTTCAGAATGACAGGCAGTGGCGAGTGGACTGCCGCAAGGCTCGGTGTTGGGGCCGCAACTATTTACAATATATATTAATGATTGGATGATGGAATTAGAAGTAACACTAGCAAGTTTGCAGATGACACAAAGCTGGGTGGCAGTGTGAACTGCGAAGAGGATGTTAGAAGGTTGCAGGGTGACTTGGACAGGTTGAGTGAGTGGGCAGATACATGGCAGATGCAGTATAATGTAGATAAATGTGAGGTTGTCCACTTTGGTGGCAAAAAATAAGGAGGCAGATTATTATCTCAATGGTGTCAGATTAGGTAAGGGGGAAGTGCAGCGAGACCTTGGTGTCCTTGTACACCAGTCACTGAAAGTAAGGATTTGAGAGGATTTGAGTACAGGAGCAAAGAAGTCCTGCAGTTGTATAGATGAGACCACATCTGGAGTATTGTGTGCAGTTTTGGTCTCCTAATTTGAGGAAGGACCTCCTTGCTATTGAGGCAGTGCAGTGTAGGTTCACGAGGTTAATCCTTGGGATGGAGGGACTGTCATACGAGGAGAGATTGGAAAGACTAGGCTTGAATTCACTGGAGTTTAGAAGGATGAGAGGGGATCTTATCGAGACGTATAAAATTATAAAAGGACTAGACAAGCTAGATGCAGGAAAAATAAAGGGGAGGCCATTTGAAACTGAGGTGAGAAGAAACTTTTTCACCCAGAGAGTTATGAATGTGTGGAATTTTCTGCCACAGAAGGCATTGGAAGCCAATTCACTGGATGAATGTAAAATAGAGTTAGATAGAGCTCTAGGGGCTAGTGGAATCAAGGGATATGGGGAGAAGGCAGGCACAGGTTACTGATTGTAGATCAGCCGTGATCACAATGAATGGTGGTGCTGGCTCGAAGGGCCGAATGGCCTCCTGCACCTATTTTTCTATGTAATGCTGAGGCTCTATAAGGCGCTGGTAAGGACGCATTTGGAATATTGTGAGTAATTTTGGGCACTATATCCGAGGAAGGATGTGCTGGCTCTGGAGAGGGTTCAGAGGAGATTTACGAGAATAATCCCAGGAATGAGTAGGTTCATCTATGATGAGCATTTGTCGGCACTGGGCCTGTACTTGCTGGAGTTTAGAAGAATGAGGGGAGGCCTCATTGAAACATACAGAATAGTGTTAAGCTTGGATAGAGTGGATCTGAAGAGGATGTTTCCACTAGTGGGAGAGTCTAGTTCTAGAGGTCATAGCCTCAGAATTAAAGGACGTTATTTTAGGAAGGAGATGAGGAGAAATTCCTTTAGTCAGAGGGTGTTGAATCTGTGAAATTATTTGCCACAGAAGGTTGGAGGCCAAGTCAGTGGATATTTTTAAAGCAGAGATAGATAGATTCTTGTTTAGTGCAGGTGTCAGAGGTTATGGGGAGAAGGCAGGAGAATGGGGTTAGGAGGGAGAGAAATGCCTAATTCCACTCCTATCACTTATGACCTTCTGACAAGTGGGCTGAAGAATGGCTGATGGAGTTCAATGCAGATAAGTGTGAGGTAGGGCCCTGTGGAGTTTTGTAGAGCAGAGGGATTGAGTAGTGCACTGCACAATTCCCTAATAATTGCATCACAGGTAGATCGGGTGATAAAGAAGGCTTTTGGTACATTGGCCTTCATTAGTCAGGGTAGTGAGTATAGAATTTGAATGTTGCATTACAGTTGTGCAAGTTGTTGGTGAGCCACATTTAGAGTGTTGTGTTCAGTTCTTGTTACCCTACTATATGAAGCATGTCATTAAGCTGGAAAGTGCAGAGAATATTTGCCAGGATGTTATCAGGACTCGGACCTGAGCAGGAAGGATATATGCCAAATGAGGGCAAATGGGACTCACTTAAATGAGTCATGGACGAGTGTGGCCGAAAGGCCTGTTTCCTTCTGTATGACTAAATGTGAGGATATAATCAAATGGTTTGCTTCTGATGTTCAGACAATTTACTGAATAGTACTGAAACTGTTTACACAAAGACTACGAGGAATTCAGTGAACAATTGTAGTCTGTCATGCTGGGGTATCTTTGTAGCTCATTTGTCTTATCAGCAATTCATTTTTTGCTCTAAACAGTTTGTTTTCTAAATTTCAGAAATGTACATTATGCAGTCAAATAGGTGCAACTATTGGCTGTGAAATTAAAGCTTGCATCAAGACTTACCATTACCACTGTGCAGTTGAAGATCGAGCTAAATTCATTGAGAATCTTGACAGAGGCATCTACAGGTACCGAATTCGACTGGTGACAGTTATTTATCATTATGCATTTTCCTCTTGCCAAAGGTTATACTTAGTTAGCTTATTTATAAAAATCTTGTTGCCTGTAATTTCTTTTACCAATGGATACTGTGACATTTATTATTCTGTGCTGTTATTATTGCCACTTGCATCTCTCTCCCATTACATTTCCATTGATGATTGTGAAATATCATTGTGCATCAGTGTATTCCAATTGGTTGCCAATTTTGTGTGCTACCATCATGTGATAAGTATTTTATAGTAAACTCACATATAAATGGATAACATGATCCGTATGAATATTTAGTTTATGACTGTCACATGTACCGTGGTACCTTGAAAAGCTTTTGTTTTCATGCTTATCTGTCAAATAAAAGACTATACATGAATACAATCAAGTCGTGCATTGGCACAACACTTGGTGCAAGATATAACATTGAAGTCCAATAGACTCCGATGAAAGATAGTTCACAGTTCTCTAATGAAGTAGATTGGAGATCAGGACTGCACTCTAGTTCATGGGAGGACTTTTAGTTGCCTGATAACAGCTGGGAAGAAACTATCCTTGAATCTGGAGGTGTGCATTTTCACACTTTTATACCTCTTGCCTGATGGGAGAGGAGAGAGACTAGTCCTTAATTATGCTGGTGGCCTTGCCAAGGCAGCATGAAGTGTAGATGAAGTCAATGGAAGGGAGGTTGTTTTGTGTGATCGTCTGGGTTACATCCACAACTTTCTACAATTTCTTGCAGTTTTGGATGGAACTGTTCACAATGTAGAGTCAAGTCAAGTTTATTTGTCACATACATAATATACAAGATGTGCAGTGAAATGAAAGTGGCAATGCCTGCGGATTGTGCTAAACTACAAAACAGAATAGAAAAAAAAATGAACACAAAAAAAATTAATACAGTAAATTAAATTAGTCCCTTAGTGATATGAGAGTTAACAGTCCTGATGGCCTGTGGGAAGAAACTCTGTCTCATCCTCTCTGTTTTCACAGCGTGACAGCGGAGGCGTTTGCCTGACCCTAGCAGCTGAAACAGTCCGTTGCTGGGGTGGTAGGGGTCCCCCATAATGTTGCTGGCTCTGGATCTGCACCTGCTGATGGGGGCGAGTGTAGTTCCCATAGTGTGTTCAGCCAAACACACTACTCTCCTACACTACATATAGAATATGAATAAAGATCCCTTTTTTCATTTATCTTTTGTCTCAATGCCTATCCTGACTACCTGATTACTAACATGTCAATTCTCCTTCCCACTCCCACGTTGACCAGTTAGTGGCCTTCACAACAGCCAAGGAGAGACCAAACTAGAATAGCATCTCATATTCTGTCTGGGTAGTTTACAACCCAATGATGTGAGGATTGAATTTTCTAACTTCAAGTAACCTGTATTCTCTGCTCAGTGCTCTTTCCTTCTGGTTTCCCCACATATATCATCCATTTTGATTACCCTCTTACCTGGTTCTACCTATCACCCCCACACTCCTGCCTTCTGGTTGTCCCATTCTCTCTGCCCCCTCCTTCCCCCTCCCCTCCCCTTTAACTGGTTCCCTTTATCTCTTTCTTATCTGGTTTCAGATCGCATTCTTTGCTTATCGTATTCCATGTCTGCATCTTCTTGTTTCCTCTACTCACCTCCAAGCCTCAGTCTCTACCTCTCCTCTTTCTGTCTGGTTCCATCTGCCCATCCTTTTCTCCCCCTCATGCCTTTACCTATCACCCACTCCATTCTGCTCAATCTGCCCATCTCCCTGTTCACCTGGTTCCACCTTTTGCCTGCCAGCCCCAAAATTAATGGGCAAAGAGGCATAGAGTGATACAGTGTGGAGACCTTCGGCCCAACTTGCCCACACCAGCCAACAATGGCCCAGCTATACTAGTCCCACTTGCCTGCGCTTGGTCCATATCCTTCCAAACCTGTCCCATCCATGTTTCTTAAATGATGGGATAGTCCCAGCCTCAACTACCTCCTCGGGCAGCTTATTCTATACACCCACCACCCTTTGTGGAAAGGTTGCCTCTCGGATTCCTATTAAATCTTTTCCCCTTCACCTTGAACCTATGTCCTCTGGTCCCCGATTCCCCCACTCTGGGCAAGAGACTGTGCATGCACCCGATCTATTCTATAAAATCCCCCCTCTTCCTCCTACGCTCCATGGAATAGAGACCCAGCCTACTAAACCTCTCCCTGGAGCTCACACCCTCTCGTCCTGGCAACATCCTCGTAAATCTCTGAACCCTTTCAAGCTTGACAATATCTTTCCTATTACATGGTGCCCAGAACTGAACACAATACTCTAAATGCGGTCTCGCCAACGTCTTATACAACTGCAACCTCCCAACTTCTATACTCAATACTCTGACGGATGAAGGCCAATTTCATGAATGCCTTTTTCACCACCCTATCTACCTGCGACTAGACTTAAGGAACCATGCACCTGCACTCCTAGATTGTTCTACAACACTCCCCAGAGCCTTACCATTCACTGTGTAGGTCCCACTCATGTTAGACCTCCTAAAATGCAATCTCTCACATTACTCTGCATTAAATTCCATCAACCATTCCTCTGCCCATCTGGCCAATCGTTCAAGTTCCTGCTGCAATTTTTCACAACCATCTTCAACCAGAGGTATTAAAAGGGCCAAAGACACCCACAGGCAACGGGTGGAAGACCACTTCAACACAACGGACACCAGAAGCATGTGGCAGGGTGTCAGGGACATCACTGGCTACAAGAGCAGCCCTGCCTGCCCTCACAGCGATATGACACTAATCAACGAGCTAAACACCTTTTTTTGCCACTTTGAAACTGGCAACACCACCTTGAGTGGAAGAACCCCAGCCGAGGCGGAGGGACTGGTCTTGCAACTGAGCACACAGGAAGTACAACGCGCTCTGCAAAGGGTCAACCCACGCAAGGCTGCAGGCCCGGATGGAGTTCAAGGCAAGGGTACTTAGGGACTGTGCTGAACAGTTGGCTGAGGTATTTACCAGGATCTTTAACCTGTCACTATCTCTGGCTACGGTCCCCAAGTGCCTGAAGTCGGCTACCATAGTGCCGGTGCCGAAAAAAGCAAAGATCACCAACCTGAACGACTACCGTCCGGTTGCCCTAACTCCGGTAGTCATGAAGTGCTTTGAAAGGCTGGTCCTCTCACACATCAAATCCAGCATCCCTGACTCACTGGACCCACATCAGTTTGCATACAGGGCAAATAGATCCACAGAGGACGCCATCTCTCTGGCTCTTCACACTGTCCTGACTCACCTGGAGAGACAGGGCACGTACGTGAGGATGCTATTCATAGACTATAGCTCTACCTTCAACACGGTCATCCCCACCAAGCTCATCACCAAACTCCACCAGCTAGGCCTCAGCTCGTCGTTATGCGACTGGATCCTGGACTTCCTGCTGGAGCGACCGCAGGCAGTGAGAATGGGCCCGCACCTGTCCTCCACTATCACCCTGAGAACCGGCACACCACACACGACTGTGTTCCTGCATTCGACACCAACACCATTGTCAAGTTTGCAGACGACACAACAGTGATCGGGCTGATCACCAACAGTGATGAAACAAAATACAGAGCGGAGGTGCAGAACCTGGCGGACTGGTGCTCTGATAACAACCTGTCCCTAAATACCACCAAGACCAAGGAGCTGATCATCAACTTCCGTAGGTCACATAACGGGGAATACGCCCCGATCTTTATCAATGGGGACAGTGTGGAGAGAGTGTCCAGCTTCAAGTTTCTGGGCACTCACATTTCGGAGGACCTAACATGGTCCAATAACACTGCTGCGCTGGTCAAGAAGGCACAGCAACGACTATTCTACCTAAGAACACTGAAGAAGTCTGGTCTACCCCAACAGCTGCTGACGTCATTCTACCGCTGCACCATAGAGAGCTTCCTAACACATGGCATCCCTGTGTGGTACCTCAGCTGCACGGAGACAGAGAGGAAAGCTCTTCAGCGGGTAGTCCATAGAGCTCAGAGGACCATCGGAACACAGCTCCCAGCCTTGGAGGGCATCTACAACACACGATGCCTCAGAAAAGCCACCAGCATCCACAAAGACTCTTCACACCCCTGCAACAGTCTGTTCAAACTCCTTCCATCAGGCAGACGATACAAGGCTTTCTACGCCCGCACCTCCAGACTCAGGAACAGCTTCATCCCCAGGGCCATAGCTGCTATGAACAATCCTGCTGAGCCGGATGGTCAAATCGCACAGTGATCCGGCACAGATCTACTTGCACTTTATTCTGTTCTAAAACTCTTACAAATTGTTTTGTTGGGTTGTTTAAATTAATACTGACTAGCTAATTAAATTATTGCATCGTATGGGAGGCGCATTCCCAATCTCGTTGTACCCCTGTACAATGACAATAAAGATATATTGTATTGTATTGTATTGTACTATCTGCAAAACCACCCACTTTTGTATCATCAGCAAACTTGTTAATCTTGCCATGCATGTTCTCATTGATGTAGATGACAAACAGTAACGGGCCCAGCACTGAACCCTGAGGCACACCACTAGTCACAGGCCTCCAGTCCATGAAGCAGCCTTCCACCGTCACCCTCTGCTTCCATCCATGAAGCCAATTTTCTATCCAATCAGCTATCTCTCCTTGGATCCCATGTGATCTAACCTTCCAGAGCAGCCTACCATGCGGAACCTTGTTGAATGCCTTACTGAAATCCATGTACACAACATCTACAGCTCTGCCCTCATCGCCCTTTTTGGTCACGTCTTCAAAAAACTCAAATCAGATTTGTGAGACACGACCATCCACGTACAAAACCATGCTGACTATTCCTAAGCAGACATTGTCCATCCAAATGCCAGAATACTCTAGTAACTTTCCGACTACAGATGTTAAGCTCACAGGCCTATAGTTCCCAGCATTTTCCCTGCAGCCTATCTTGTATAGAGGCACAACATTTGCCACCCTCCAGTCTTCCGGCATCTCTCCTGTATTTAAAGACGATTCTCAAATTTCAACCACGGCTTCCGCAATTTCCTCTCTAGTTTCCGATATATCTGATCAGGACCTCGAGATTTGTCTACCTTCATACACGATAGTACCTTCAGCACTTCTTCGACCGTAACACTGACTGCTCTCACAGAAACATAGAAAATAGGTGCAGAAGGAGGCCATTTGGCCCTTCGAGCCAGCACTGCCATTCATTATGATCATGGCTGATCGTCCACAATCAGTAAACTGTGCCTACCTTCTCCCCAAATCCCTTGATTCCACTAGCTACTAGAGTTCTATCTAACTCTCTTTTAAATTCATCCAGTGAATTGGCCTCTACTGCCTTTTGTGGCAGAGAATTTCACAAATTCACAACTCTGGGTGAAAAAGTTTTTTCTCATCTCAGTTTTAAATGGTCTCCCCTTTATTCTGAGACTGTGGCCCCTGGTTGTGGACGCCCCTAACATTGGGAACGTGTTTCCTGCATCTACCTTGTCCAGTCCATTTATAATTTTCTATAAGATCCCCTCTCATCCTTCTACATTCCAGTGAATACAAACCCAGTCTTTCCAATCTTTCCTCATATGACAGTCCCGCCATCCCGGGGATTAATCTTGTGAACCTATGCTGCACTGCCTCAACAGCAAGGATGTCCTTCCTCAAATTAAGAGACCAAAACTGCACACAATACTCCAGATGTGGTCTCACCAGGGCCCTGTACAACTGCAGAAGGACTCTTCACTCCTATACTCAAATTCTCAAGACACTTCCATTGATTGCCCCAAGTTCTTCCATCCTCCTGTCTTTCTCCTCGGTAAATACAGAACAGAAATACTCATTGAGGACCTTGCCCATTTCCTGTGGCTCCACACAGAGGTGGCCGCTTTGATTCCAGAAGAGTTCCACTCTCTCTCTAGTTACCCTTTTCCCTCTTATGTATTTATATCATCTCTTGGGATTGTCCTTAATGCTATCTGCTAGAACTGTCTTCTGGCCCCTTTTTGCCTTCTGATTTCCTTTTTTAGTTTACTCCTTAGTTCCCGAAACTCTTCCAGGGATGCACTTGATCCCAGCTGCCTATACCTGTCCCATGCGTCCTTATTCTTGACCAAAGCCTCAATTTACCTGGTCAGCCAAGCATCCTTGCATTTCTGAATGCTGGTACTTGAATCTGAAGCACATTGTCTAAACAGAGAATGCAGAGACTCGCAGCATTTAAATATTGGATGAGCAATTGAATCACCAGATGTAGATGACTGGAAAGTGGCTTTTGGTTTAGACAATAGGTGCAGGAGTAGGCCATTCGGCCTAGGACATCCAGATGCCCTAGGACACCCAGAACTCGTACGTCCCCTTTTCCTAACTTGACACCATTCAGATGATCATGGCTGATCATTCTTAATCAGTACCCCGTTCCTGCCTTCTCCCCATACCCCCTGACTCCGCTATCCTTAAGAGCTCTATCTAGCTCTCTTGAATGCATTCAGAGAATTGGCCTCCACTGCCTTCTGAGGCAAAGAATTCCACAGATTCACAACTCTAACTGAAAAAGTTATTCCTCATCTCCGTTCTAAATGGCCTACTCCTTATTCTTAAACTGTGGCCCCTGGTTTTGAACTCCCCCAACATTGGGAACATGTTTCCTGCCTCTAACGTGTCCAACCCCTTAATAACCTTATACGTTTCGATAAGATCCGCTCTCATCCTTCTAAATTCCAGTGTATACAAGCCTAGTCGCTCCAGTCTTTCAACATAAGACAGTCCCGCCATACCGGGAATTAACCTAGTAAACCTACGCTGTACGCCCTCAATAGCAAGAATATCTTTCCTCAAATTTGGAGACCAAAACTGCACACAGTACTCCAGGTGCAGTCTCACTAGGGCCCTGTACAACTACAGAAGGACCTCTTTGCTCCGATACTCAACTCCTCTTGTTATGAAGGCCAACATTCCATTGGCTTTCTTCACTGCCTGCTGTACCTCCATGCTTCCTTTCAGTGACTGATGCACTAGGACACCCAGAACTCGTTGTACGTCCCCTTTTCCTAACTTGACACCATTCAGATAATAATCTGCCTTCCTATTCTTACCATCAAAGTGGATAACCTCACGCTTATCCACATTAAACTGCATCTGCCATGCATCCGCCCACTCACACAACCTGTCCAAGTCACCCTGCAACCTCATAGCATCTTCCTCACAGTTCACACTGCTACCCAGCTTTGTATCATCTGCAAATTTGCTAATGGTACTTTTAATCCCTTCATCCAAGTCTTTGATGTATATTGTAAATAGTTGCGGTCCCAGCACCGAGCCTTGCGGTACCCCACTAGTCACTGCCTGCCATTCTGAAAGGGACCCATTTATCCCCACTCTGTGCTTTCTGTCTGTCAACCAATTTTCTATCCATGTCAGTACCCTACCTCCAATAATATGTGCTCTAATTTTGCCCACCAATCTCCTATGTGGGACCTTGTCAAAGGCTTCCTGAAAGTCGAGATACACCACATCCACCGGCACTCCCCTGTCAATTTTCCTAGTTACATCCTCAAAAAATTCCAGTAGATTAGTCAAGCATGATTTTCCCTTCGTAAATCCATGCTGATTCGAAACGATCCTGTTACTGCTATCCAAATGCTCCGCAATTTTGTCTTTTATAATTGACTCTAGCATCTTCCCCGCCACTGATGTCAGACTAACTGGTCTATAATTTCCCGTTTTCTCTCTCCCTCCTTTCTTAAAAAGTGGGATAATATTAGCTACCCTCCAATCCATAGGAACTGACCCTGAATCTATAGAACATTGGAAAATGATCACCAATGCGTCCACAATTTCTAGAGCCACCTCCTTAAGTACCCTGGGATGCAGACCATCAGGCCCTGGGGATTTATTCTTGACCAAAGCCTCAGTTCCATCAGTCTACCCAAAACATTTTCCTGCCTAATGTGAATTTCCTCCAGTTCTTCCGTCACCCTAGGATCTCTGGCCACTAGAACATTGGGAGATTGTTTGTATCCTCCTTAGTGAAGACAGATCCAAAGTACCGGTTCAACTCGTCTGCCATTTCCTTGCTCCCCATAATAAATTCCCCTGCTTCTGTCTTGACTATTTTTTTCCTCTTCACATACTTGAAAAAGCTTTTACTATCCTCCTTTATATTATTGGCTAGTTTACCCTTGTACCTCATCTTTTCTCCCCGTATTGCCTTTTTAGTTATCTTCTGTTGCTCTTTAAAATAGTCCCAATCCTCTGGCTTCCCACTCTTCTTTGCTATGTTATACTTATTCTCTTTTATTTTTATGCTGTCCTTGACTTCCCTTGTCAGCCACGGGTGCCTCTTACTCCCCTTAGAATCTTTCCTACTCTTTAGGATAAATTGATCCTGCAACTTCTGCATTATTCCCAGGAATACCTGCCATTGCTGTTCCACCGTCTTCCCTGCTAGGGCCTCCTTCCAGTCAATTTTGGCCAGCTCCTGCCTCATGCCTCTGTAATCCCCTTTGCTATGCTGTAATACTGACACTTCCGATTTTCCCTTCCCCTCTCAATTTGTAGAGTAAACCTTATCATTAGGCACATTAGGCAGGAAATGGTTTTGGGTAGACTGATGGGACTGAAGGCTGATAAATCCCCAGGGCCTGATGGTCTGCATCCCAGGGTACTTAAGGAGGTGGCTCTAGAAATAGTGGAAGCATTGGAGATCATTTTTCAATGTTCTATAGATTCAGGATCAGTTCCTGTGGATTGGAGGATAGCAAATGTTATCCCACTTTTTAAGAAAGGAGGGGAGAGAGAAAACGGGTAATTATAGACCAGTTAGTCTGACATCAGTGGTGGGGAAGATGCTGGAGTCAATTATAAAAGACAAAATTGCTGAGCATTTGGATAGCAGAAACAGGATCATTCCGAGTCAGCATGGATTTACGAAGGGGAAATCATGCTTGACAAATCTACTGGAATTTTTTGAGGATGTAACTAGGAAAATTGACAGGGGAGAGTCAGTGGATGTGGTGTACCTCGACTTTCAGAAAGCCTTCGACAAGGTCCCACATAGGAGATTAGTGGGCAAAATTAGGGCACATGGTATTGGGGGTAGGGTACTGACATGGATATAAAATTGGTTGACAGACAGAAAGCAAAGAGTGGGGATAAATGGGTTCCTTTCGGAATGGGAGGCAGTGACCAGTGGGGTACCGCAAGGTTCGGTGCTGGGACCCCAGCTATTTAGGGCGGCATGGTAGCGCAGCGGTAGAGTTGCTGCTTTACAGCGAATGCAGCGCCGGAGACTCAGGTTCGATCCTGACTACGGGTGCTGCACTGTAAGGAGTTTGTACGTTCTCCCCGTGACCTGCGTGGGTTTTCTCCGAGATCTTCGGTTTCCTCCCACACTCCAAAGACGTACAGGTATGTAGGTTAATTGGCTGGGTAAATGTAAAAATTGTCCCTAGTGGGTGTAGGATAGTGTTAATGTACGGGGATCGCTGGGCGGCACGGACTTGGTGGGCCGAAAAGGCCTGTTTCCGGCTGTATATATATGATATGATATTTACGATATACATTAATGACTTAGACGAAGCTGCTCTAGATGTCAACTTATTTATATCGGTGAAACCAAGCGCAGGCTCGGCGATCGCTTCGCTGAACACCTGCGCTCGGTCCGCATTAACAAAACCGATCTCCCGGTGGCCCAGAACTTTAACTCCCCCTCCCATTCCCAGTCTGACCTCTCTGTCATGGGCCTCCTCCAGTGCCATAGTGAGGCCCGCCGGAAATTGGAGGAGCAGCACCTCATATTTCGCCTGGGCAGTTTGCAGCCCGGTGGTATGAACGTCGACTTCTCCAACTTCAGATAGCTCCTCTATCCCTCCCTTCCCCTCCTCCTTCCCAGATCTCCCTCCATCTTCCTGTCTCGACCTATATCCTTCCTTTGTCCCACCCCCGACATCAGTCTGAAGAAGGGTCTCGACCCGAAACGTCACCCATTCCTTCTCTCCCGAGATGCTGCCTGACCTGCTGAGTTACTCCAGCATTTTGTGAATGAAGGGATTAAAAGTACCATTAGCAAATTTGCAGATGATACTAAGCTGGGGGGGTAGTGTGAATTGTGAGGAAGATGCAATAAGGCTGCAGGGTGACTTGGACAGGTTGTGTGAGTGGGCGGATACATGGCAGATGCAGTTTAATGTAGATAAGTGTGAGGTTATTCACTTTGGAAGTAAGAATAGAAAGACAGATTATTATCTGAATGGTGTCAAGTTAGGAGGAGGGGGAGTTCAACGAGATCTGGGTGTCCTAGTGCATCAGTCAATGAAAGGAAGCATGCAGGTACAGCAGGCAGTGAAGAAAGCCAATGGAATGTTGGCCTTCATAACAAGAGGAGTTGAGTATAGGAGCAAAGAGGTCCTTCTACAGTTGTACCGGGCCCTGGTGAGACCGCACCTGGAGTACTGTGTGCAGTTTTGGTCTCCAAATTTGAGGAAGGATATTCTTACTATGGAGGGCGTGCAGCGTAGGTTCACTAGGTTAATTCCCGGAATGGCGGGACTGTCGTATGTTGAAAGGCTGGAGCGATTGGGCTTGTATACACTGGAATTTAGAAGGATGAGGGGGGATCTTATTGAAACATATAAGATAATTAGGGGATTGGACACATTAGAGGCAGGAAACATGTTCCCAATGTTGGGGGAGTCCAGAACAAGGGGCCACAGTTTAAGAATAAGGGGTAGGCCATTTAGAACGGAGATGAGGAAGAACTTTTTCAGTCAGAGAGTGGTGAAGGTGTGGAATTCTCTGCCTCAGAAGGCAGTGGAGGCCAGTTCGTTGGATGCTTTCAAGAGAGAGCTGGATAGAGCTCTTAAGGATAGCGGAGTGAGGGGGTATGGGGAGAAGGCAGGAACGGGGTACTGATTGAGAGTGATCAGCCATGATCGCATGGAATGGCGGTGCTGGCTCGAAGGGCTGAATGGCCTACTCCTGCACCTATTGTCTATTGTCTCCCACCCTTATAGGTGTTTTTCTTTGTTATCCTTTCCCTATTTTCTTACATCTTAACCTCCTTATGTTCATTTTCTCAGCTCTAACAAAAGTTTATTAATTTGAAACGTTAAATGTATTTCTCTCTCGGGGGTTATCTGACTCAAGTATTGCCAGGTTTTCTCTCTCAGTTCAAACTTGCAGCATCCAGGGTTTTTATTTTCTCTGGAAGAAATTCTGATTTTACAAGTTGTCTGTACACAAAATCTATCAAGTTCCAATAGGCTGGAATTAACTGCACTTTGCTGGTCTCAGTGAAGAAATTGATGCTTTGCTAATTATCGTGAGACATTTTAAAGAGTTATAAGATTTTGAATATAGAAAACTGAACGCCAAGTATGAGTGTTTTTGGAGAGTGAAATAATTTACTTTACAGGCTTTATTGTAAAAACCACAGTGGAAATGATGAGCGGGATGAGGAGGACGAAGAAAGAGAAAGTGTCTCACGTTGCGCAAGAGAGCAAGAAGCTGATCATCGAGAGGTAAATGGGGAGGAATGTGACTCTTTGAGGATCATTTAATAAATATTAAAATACTTGGGGGGGGAATGATAATTTCTTCATGTCAAAACAGCTTGCTTACAATGCAAAAGAAGTGTAATGTTTTAGGGCTTTTGGTGGTGTGATGGAGCTTCTGAGGCAGAGAATTCCACAGAGTTACAACTCTCTGAGTGAAAAAGTTTTTCCTCATCTCCGTTCTAAATGGCCTACCCCTTATTCTTAAACTGTGGCTTCTGGTTCTGGACTCCCCCAACATTGGGAATATGTTTCCTGCCTCTAGCGTGTCCAATCCTTTAATAATCTTTCAATAAGATCCCCTCTCATCCTTCTAAATTCCAGTGTATACAAGTCCAGTCGTTCCAGTCTTTTAACATACGACAGTCCCGCCATTCCGGGAATTAACCTAGTGAACCTACGCTGCACTCCCTTAATAGCAAGAATGTCCTTCCTCAAATTTGGAGACCAAACCTGCACACAGTACTCCAGGTGTGGTCTCACTAGGGCCCTGTACAACTGCAGAAGGACCTCTTTGCTCTTATACTCAACTCCTCTTGTCATGAAGGCCAATATGCCATTAGCTTTCTTCACTGCCTGCTGTACTTGCATGCTTACTTTCAGTGGCTGATGAACAAGGACACCCAGATCTCTTTGATGTTGGGCCTCTGGTCAGGGCATGGTTCTATCTGAAATATATTTGTCAATGGCCGGTCATGAAACATCCATTTTCAAGGCAGGTGATTGAACCTTTATGGGTGGGAGAAAAGGGTGGAATTTAAATACATACAATTGCTGATGGATGTCCACTGAGACACAGACACTGAACTTGCAAGGGAAGCCTGACTGCCGCGAGTGAGTATGCACCTTCTGAAGGCCTTGCTTTGAGTTTGTGGTGGAGATGTTTGCAAGAGGGGAAAAATATGGCATTCATATATATCAGTGCTGATAGATTAGTTAAGTTTAAAAACATTAAGTAATAGTCATTTTTTGTTTGTTCATTAGGTCTTAGAAGAGGTATAGAAAAATGCATTCAAATTCCTTCTGATTAAATGGATGCCTGAATCTCTAGAGGTAATCATGCATGCTGTATGGGTTGTCAGACAGACCGCAATGCCAGTAACATTAGCAAACTGTTTTTTCCCCTTCTGTTGAACAGAAAAACTAAAGGAACCTTGGATACAGAAAGTGCCATGAAAATGCCTGTGGACTGAGTAGAAGAGGAGTGGAATATTAAGCTTAAACAGCGAATAAGGTTGTGAAGACCTTAAAAACAATCCAAAGATCTTTCAAGAAAAAATTATCCTGGCAATACTCCTCTGTGTAGAAATAATATAGTGAAATAGCATAGCTAATATACCTGTTTTTTTCTGGGATGTTCCGGAAGTGGATTATTAGAATATCTATTACATCCTTCTGAATTTATTTGTTTTGGTGAATTTAACTCCATGGGGCATGTTGCCTTGCCTGTACTCTGCGTCATGAATGCTCTGAGAGGAAACACGGCTTAACATGTTTGTGATTTTGACACACCTGGAGTTCAAGAGTTTGAAATTAAAATCTCCAGTTCAGTGATTAAAAAAAGACATTTTCACCAACACCTTGATTTAGCACTGGTTTTCAAGTTTGTAGTCCTGATCAATAAGAATTTATGGTTTTAATGCTGTTCTCAACAATAGTCCTTGTTTAGTGAAGTGGTACAGATGTTGGTAGTGGTAGGGGATTATGCTCGGCAAAGCCAGGTGTCGGGCTGAAAATCAAACTACTTCCTCGCACAATTGTAAATTGAGTGTGTCTCCTAAGATGGTAAAACTTGAGTCTTTGTGAACCAGTTCTCCTGCACCATCTGGGAATAATTGCTAGAAATCTAGGATACAAAGAGTAGATAAGACAGTTCCGATGTTTTAATATCTACTGCAAGAAATTGTTCCAGTTATTATTGAGTGGAATGTAATGGATTTTCATAAATCGCTGACTGAGCTTGCAGTCTTATTGTCTACCGTGGTCTAATTTATTCAATAAAATGTGGCCTGGTCTTCTGATAAACACACTTTTGCAATAACCTCACCAATTGGCATTGATTAAATCATGGTTTAGTGTAGATGTTGAAGTGTGTGTTAAATGTTTTGCTGAAAAAATGATGATTTTGACTATTGATCAGCTTTTGTAAGGTGCATTATTTCCATGTTAATTTTCTTTTTGTATTGTGATTTCCTTCAAAGTTAAGTTGTATAAACTGTAAAAGTTTGCATTTAAAATGAAACGATACTAGAGGATTAATTTACTTCTGATGAGCGAACAGTCTTGATTTTCTTACCATATTGGTGTTAGAAGTGGGTGCCTGGATAATTTGCAGCAAAACGTTTGTGTCAACATTGGATGCACTGTGTTTGTCTCAGTCGGTGGTTAGGTGTTAGACAAAATATTAATTGTTTAAATATATTTTGATTGTCCTTGATGCTTAATAGAATCGGATTACTGATGTCTCAATTTCACGTGTTCTACCACATGCCCAGGTGAATATTTTACTTAATTTTACCAGCACCTGGATCTTTAGGCTATGAAATTTTAGTCTGAATGAATTATGCTTCTGGTAAAATGCTTTAGTTATCCTTGGCTTGCTTGGACTAATATTAGATATCATGGTTTATTTAGTCTTGTTCTGAGTTAGAAACATAGAAGATAGGTGTAGGAGTAGGCCATTCGGCCCTTCGAGCCTGCACCGCCATTCAATATGATCATGGCTGATCATCCAACTCACTATTCCGTACCTGCCTTCTCTCCATATCCCCTGATTCCATTAGCCACAAGGGCCACATCTAACTCCCTCTTAAATATAGCCAATGAACTGGCCTCAACTACCTTCTGTGGCAGAGAATTCCACAGATTCACCACTCTCTGTGTGAAAAAAAACTTTCTCATCTCGGTCCTAAAAGACTTCCCCCTTATCCTTAAACTGTGACCCCTTGTTCTGGACTTCCCCTATATCGGGAACAATCTTCCTGCACCTAGCCTGTCCAACCCCTTAAGAATTTTGTAAGTTTCTATAAGATCCCCCCTCAATCTTCTAAATTCCAGCGAGTACAAGCCGAGTCTATCCAGTCTTTCTTCATATGAAAGTCCTGCCATCCCAGGAATCAATCTGGTGAACCTTCTCTGTACTCCCTCTATGGCAAAAATGTCTTTCCTCAGATTAGGAGACCAAAACTGTACGCAATACTCCAGGTGTGGTCTCACCAATGCCCTGTACATACAGCAGAACCTCCCTGCTCCTATACTCAAATCCCCTCGCTATGAATGCCAACATACCATTTGCTTTCTTCACTGCCTGCTGCACCTGCATGCCTACTTTCAATGACTGGTGTACCACGACACCCAGGTCTCGTTGCATCTCCCCTTCTCTTAATCGGCCACCATTCAGGTAATAGTCTGCTTTGCTGTTCTTGCCACCAAAGTGGATAACCTCACATTTATCCACATTATACTGCATCTGCCATGCATTTGCCCACTCACCTAACCTATCCAAGTCACGTTGCAGCCTCCTAGCATCCTCCTCACAGCTAACACTGCCCCCCAGCTTCGTGTCATCCGCAAACTTGGAGATGTTGCATTCAATTCCCTCGTCCAAATCATTAATATATATTGTAAATAGCTGGGGTCCCAGCACTGAGCCTTGCGGTACCCCACTAGTCACTGCCTGCCATTCTGAAAAGGACCCGTTTATTCCTACTCTTTGCTTCCTGTCTGCCAGCCAGTTCTCTATCCACATCAATACTGAACCCACAATACCTTGTGCTTTAAGTTTGCATACTAATCTCTTATGTAGGACCTTGCCGAAAGCCTTCTGGAAGTCCAGATATAACACATCCCTTATTCTCTCTACTAGTTACATCCTTGAAAAATTCTATAAGATTCGTCAGACATGATTTACCTTTCATAAATCCATGCTGACTTTGTCCAATGATTTCACCACTTTCCAAATGTGCTGCTATCCCATCTTTAATAACTGACTCTAGCATTTCCCCCACTACCGATGTTAGACTAACTGGTCTATAATTCCCCGTTTTCTTTCTCCCTCCCTTTTTGAAAAGTGGGGTTACATTAGCTACCCTCCAATCCTCAGGAACTACTCCAGAATCTAAAGAGTTTTGAAAAATTATCACTAATGCATCCACTATTTCTGGGGCTACCTCCTTAAGCACTCTGGGATGCAGCCTATCTGGCCCTGGGGATTTATCGGCCTTTAATCCATTCAATTTACCTAACACCACTTCCTGACTAACCTGGATTTCACTCAGTTCCTCCATCTCATTTGACCCCTGGTCCCCTGCTATTTCCGGCAGAGTTTTTACTTTATAAACCTAAAATATTCTGTAGTTTGCTCTTTCCCAAAACAGTTGGAGGCAATCACTTTTTTACAAGCACACAATGGCAGGAATGAGTTTGGTATAAATTTAAATGTACAAATACAGTTAATTCAGACTTAGAAAGATAGAAAATAGGTGCAGGAGTAGGCCATTCGGCCCTTCGAGCCTGCACCGCCATTCAATATGATCATGGCTGATCATCCAACTCAGTATCCCGTACCTGCCTTCTCTCCATACCCCCTGATCCCTTTAGCCACAAGGGCCACATCTAACTCCCTCTTAAATATAGCCAATGAACTGGCCTCAACTACCTTCTGTGGCAGAGAATTCCACAGATTCACCGCTCTCTGTGTGAAAAAAAAGTTCTCATCTCGGTCCTAAAAGACTTCCCCCTTATCCTTAAACTGTGACCCCTTGTTCTGGACTACCCCAACATCGGGAACAATCTTCCTGCATCTAGCCTGTCCAACCCCTTAAGAATTTTTTAAGTTTCTATAAGATCCCCCCTCAATCTTCTAAATTCCAGCGAGTACAAACCGAGTCTATCCAGTCTTTCTTCATATGAAAGTCCTGCCATCCGTGGTGCATACTTTACAAAGACATCTAATTGTAAATGTGCTGTGTTGGTAACTTTCCTCTGCAGCATGAAGGGGTTGGTGGTATTGGTGACAAGTTAATGACAGATCAGAAAACACTAAAAAATGGATCTTGAGACCGTTTGACTACCTTAAATCAGTTCTTAGCCATCTCTTTACTTTCTGTATTTCTGCCACACATGGGGACATGGGCCAGCTTGATCAGTGGTTCCGTGCAAGTCGGTCACTCCAGAAACCTACAAGGTTCAGGCATGATTCTATTCTTTTTGGATCAGATGATGAATAAAACTCTTTCCTTGCAAGCATTATGGCCTGTTTACGTTGCATCTCAACCCGGGTTGTTTTCCTTATCTTTTATTATACCCCATTTATACACCTTAAGGATCAGTACATAATCTTTGTGTGAAGCAAAGTGAATCGGGCAAGGTCTTAAATTAATTTGTACTTACTCTGGAGAAAAACTGTGAGTTCAGGAAAGAGAGTAGTGATATCCTGGAGCATAACAATGTTATGATGGAGAAGATGCATAAAGGTGGATAAATCCCTGGTGTATCCTCGGATGTTGTGGGAAGCGAGGGAGAAGTTTACTGAGGCCTTAGTAGAGATTTGTGTATCTTTGTTAGTCACAGGTGGGGCACTGGAAGACATGAGGGTGGTTAATGTTTATTTAAGGGCAGCTAGGAAAAGCCAGAGAACGTCCGACCAGTAAGCCTTATTGGTGGGCAAGTTATTGGAAGGGATTCTGAGGTACACGATGTGTTTGTGTTTGGGCTAGGGGTGGTCATTCGTGAATCGTTTCTCTCAAATTCGGAATTTTTTTGAAGCGATGACCAGGGCATGGCGATAGATGTTGTCTATATTGATACTTGCAAACCCTTTGACAAGGTTTCATGTGGTAGGCTGGTCTATAAGGTTATTACATGTAGGATTTGTAATGCCGGGTACAATGCGTGTACTCCTTAACACTTTAACAAACTTTATAACTTCAATTGCATTGCACGTATTACAAAGCTATAATGCGTTCAAATATAAAAATATAAATTTTATTATGCCAGATGTTTGCTAGTGATTTTGTTGGCTTCCACTGTTATATTAGAATTGTAGTGATACAGCATGGAAATGGGCTATTTCACCTATCAGAGCGCTATCAGACACTCATTTTATTATTTCCACATTCTCATCAATTCTACCACGCATCTCCACAATACTTGTGCCCAATTACCCGACCAATCCACATGTCTTCAGGATATGGGAGGAAACTGGAGCACATGCAAACCCCACACAGACAGCACTGGTTGAGTGAACTTTGGTTGTTGGAACTGTAAAACAGCAGCTCTCCCAGTGACCCCGCACCAGCTGGCAGGCAATGAATACTGTGCAGTCCGTGCTATCTCATCTATTAATAAGCTCAGTTTGATTGGAATAATACATTAAAGCTCCTAAATCACACTCAAATCAGAAAGTATTATAATTCAATCTGCCAGAGGAGGACAGCACATCATGGGAGTTGAGTTTTTGGAGTGTTGCAGTAGTACTGTTTCACATTAATAATTGTGCTGGGTGACCAACATGAATAAAGAAATCTTTACCCTTGCAGGATAAAAGATAATACGGTGAAAGAACTTAATAACTACGAGTTGCTTTCCTCAAACTGAATTTCTGTGTTCACTTCGAGCTATTAAATTCACACTGCAATGGGGAATTGCAAGCCTTTGTGCTCGTAAAACATAGAATAGAACAGCACAGTAACAGGCCCTTCAACACATTCCTTGGTTTCCCATTATAAAACATTACTTGAAATCCTGAAAGTAATGAAGATGTGTTACTCAGTTTTAAAGATTTTGTGGAAATATTGCCCAGTATTTTTGTAATGCTTTCATTAAGCTTGCCTGCCAAATTATTGCAAGCTATGGTGAAAGAAGAAACCATGATTTTTTTAATGTTTTTATTGTTTTGAGTTATCAGCATTTATTATCCACCCCTTACTGCCCTTGACAAGGTGATGATGAGGTACTATCTTCAACTGCTGCACATTCTCCCACAGTTCCAGAATTTAGACTGGGCGACAATAAAGAACATTTAGTATATGTCTATGTCAATAAGGGAACCTGCAGGTCGTGGTGCCTGAATTCTTGTTGGTCTTAAATGTGGAAGTTGTGCATTTGCGATACATTGTGAAGTAACTGCAATACAATTTGTAAATGGAACACAAGTGTGTTGGTGATGAAGGGAATGGGTGTTAAGGATGGTAAATGGGATAGTATTTCAGTGGACACTTTTGTCTCAGCTGCCTGTTTTCTTGGAGCTGTATTCATCGAGACAAGTTGGGAATGTGTCATCACTCTCCAGAATTTGTCTTGTAGCTGATTGAGTAGCAATGGGGGTGTGAGTGGGTGCAATCTGCATAGAATCTGGCATTTTTATAGCTACAATATCGAGATGGCTGGTCCTGCAGAGTTCCGAGTCAATGGTGACCCCAGGTTGTTGATAGGGGAAGATTTAATGCCATTGAATTTGCGAGCACCCTTATTGGAGACGGCCAATGCCTGACCCTGCAGTGGAGTGAATGTTATTTGCCTTATGAGCCTCTGCCTGTGTTATATGCCAAAAGGCTGTTTTATTTGCTGAAGAGTTTCAGATGGGATTGAACATTCTCTAATCATCAGGAACAATCTAAAGATGGTTAAACCTAAGATACTGACCTGAGGAACTCCTGCAGCAATGGCCTGGGGATGGGATGAGTGAGTAGTGATCACCTTTGTGAAGTATGACATTAATTATTGGAATGTTTTCCTATCAATGTCCATTGACCTTCGTTTTATAGGGTTTCTTGATGGCATTCGTCAAATGTGCTCAGATATTGAAGGTAGACACAAAATGCTGGAGAGGCAGCATCTCTGGGGAGAAGGAATGGGTGACGTTTCGGGTCGAGACCCTTCTTCAGACTGATGTCAGGGGAATGGGCGGGACAAAGATAGAATGTAGTCGGAGTCAGTAAGACTAGTGGGAGAACTGGGAAGGGGGAGGGGATGGAGAGGAAAAGCAAGTGCTATTTAAAGTTAGAGAAATCAATGTTCCTTCTGCTGGGGTGTAAACTACCCAAGCGAAATATGAGGTGCTGTTCCTCCAATTTGTACTGGGCCTCACCCTGACAATGGAGGAGGCCCAGGACAGAAAGGTCAGATTGGGAATGGGAGGGGGAGTTGAAGTGCTGGGCAACCGGGAGATCAGGTAAGTTATGACGGACTGAGCGGAGGATCGTTCAGCGATCATTCAGCGAAATGATCATTCAGCCTACGCTTGGTCTCGCCGATGTAGAGAAGTCGACACCTGGAACAGTGGATACAGTAGATGAGGTTGGAGGAGGTGCAAATGAACCTCTGCTTAATCTGGAAAGACTGGGTCCTTGGATGGAAGGTAAAGGGGCAAGTGTTGCATCTCCTGTGATTGCAGGGGAAAGATATTGAACAGTCACCATCACTATATCTCTTAAATTCTCCTTTTTGGTTCACGTTTCCCAGTTTGGTTAGTGAGGTTGGGCACTGAAATCCCCAATGTGCAAACCATTCTGCCTTTACTAATTTCAATGTTGCTTCATTGAACACGGAGGAGCACTGATGTGGAGGACAGTGGATAGAATCATCAGGTTTCCTTGATTTTGGTTTCAAATTTCCCAAGAATAGGGTCCAAAGAGAGCTTCATCCCAGCACCAGATATATTTCAGTTATCTCCGAGATAACAATTCACAACTGTGGGTGCAAATTTTTATCACACGTTTCATAATGCAACTTATTTATGGCAAGGGCTGGGACGTTGGTTATCCTTGTGTAAAGACTAATCTAGCCTGCCCTTTTTGAACTTCATGGTTAATATCCAAGAGTTGATAATGAAAGGGGCTTGTACTTGACTTGTTCCTGACGTGGCTCACAGTAATTAAATACAAGAAGAGCTTAAATATATTGTGATTTGTTCTTCGAGAATACTCCCCAAAGGTGAGATTGTTTACCATTAGATAACTGTACTCGTCATCTTTGGATCATCATCCATGGCCTATCATCCCGCAAAATGGGATCATAGATTGTTCTATAGCAGGAGGAGGAAACAGGAAGCTGTTAAGGGCTAAGCCATCTGGCACAGTTGTGAAAGAAATCTCAAAAATACCCATCGTAGGAACAGGCTATTGAGCCCTTTCTTCTTCCCTCTTCCCTTTTAATATCTAACTTTTATTCTCCATCCTCTTTATCAGTCCAAGTCTAGTTTTGTTGTGCATGCCCTTTAATGGCAACCTAGTCCAGTTCCATTCTCCCCACACTGTTTAAACAAGTCTTCATTCTCTATGCTCTTTAATGCTCCACTCTTAGAAGAAAGTATTTGTTATGGCAAAAACTCAACAGATTGTGGCATTAACAGATCCATATACCAGCAGTAATTTTTTTTAGAATTCCCTCGCCCATGTTAATTGCTTTTAAAGCAGTGCTGATGGAGGAAAAGATGGAGGTCTATTGTTGTTTGGCCTATTAAAGATGAGGTTAGATTCGCCTGATTTAAAGTAGTCAGAACACTTCAAATGTAAAGGCCTTTTGCAGCATGTCCAGCTACATTCCAGGTTACTGGCATGTTCTTTTATTTCTGCATTAAGTGAACGATGGCCCAGTCCAGCTACATACTTTGTGTTTATTGTTCTTAATCCCTCACCTATTTGTCCTTTTGTTGCTCTTTTCTGTTTGAAAGTGATTGGCCTTGTCCTGGTTGAGTTTATCTCTTTTATAGTACAGACTCGCAACCTCTGGTGGCTTTCGTCAAATTACGCAAAATAACCATTCCCCAATTTTTGTCGTCTGTCATTTATCCACATTCCTTCAATACTGCCTTGTGAAACAACACATTCATAACCTTCGTGAACAGAATAATTTGCCCTTCATTATCCTACAAACATCTCTCTCCACCTGGGCAATTGTGCTGAACAATGAGGCATTATTTTAGATCGTCTCTCAGGTGGTGGTATGGTTCATGTATAGATTTTACATTATTCATATTTACAAATTACATCTGTTAGATTTCCTTTGTCATAGCTGGGCTATTGTTAATTTTCAGCCAGTGTTGCAGGTGTCCATGTTTTATATAAAGATTCAATTAATTAGTCTGATGTTGTCATGATTGGAGGTTGTAAATGAAAAACTCAAATCAAATGAAGATGTATTAAATGATGAAATTGTTACTGTATCTGTCATCATTGAGTTCATGCTGGCTCGGTATCCCATCATCCATTCCCCTGCTCTCCCTGTAATTCTCTAAATTATGCTGTCTCCCTTTTAATTCCGCTTCGAAAGCCTTTAACGGTTCTTCATCCACCACTCCTAAACGGCTTCGGGTGATGAAAGTAGCAGTTGTATTCTTAAGAGAAGAACGTGTCTGATTAGTGAGGAGGCTACATGAAAAGCTATTTATCCAAGATGACTTTTCTTATGCTGCTCAATTTCTAAAGTAAATTTTAAGTGGTTTTCTAATTCCCGATCGAAAACACATCATAACCACTCAGGCCTGTTTCATACCAATTGTGCTTCATAATTTATCAATTGCATTGTATCCAATTAGCTTTGTGGAACCGTGCGATATAGCAGTATTTGCCCTATTAAAAACTTTTGTCGTCCTGTGCACTTGATTTTATTTATTGACCTAAATCTGAGAACCTTGTTCAGCAGATCTAAAGCTAAGTCCATTAATGGTGAAATAGCTAATAAATTGCATTTTGTAGCATGCAATAAGGTCTGCAGCTTTTTATAATCTTGTAAAATTGGAAGCATGTTTGTTTGCCAAAAACGACCAGAATTTATACTGGCTATTTACACTCTTACAGATAAAGTTTCCATTTAACAGACATCTAAGTGCCTTAAATATGAAATAGGAAGATTATGTTCAACTTGGATGAAAATGGGATGCAAGAATCATTCCATACGATGGGGTGAATTTTCTGATTTTGTCAGTTCTTTCCATTAACATTTCCAATCCGGGGGGAAGGGGGATTATTTACTGTTGATTTTAATATTGTCCATAAACTGAAAACATTTCATTGGATGCAAATACTATTTGTGTCCAGTGCACTCTGCATGAGGATGTTGCCCATTTTTGCTAAGTTTTACCAATTATAGTTACTTGCTGCTATGCAGACGATCTCTTCTTGAAAAGAAGTTACTGTTAAAGATTTTGACAATGGTTGTCATACTGAACACTAATCCAAAGTAGTGACTGATAAAAGATGAATGCAGTTTAAATCTCACGAGAGAACACTTAGACTAGCATTGAAACTGGATTAGTTCACCAATGTCCCGCAGGGAAAGGTTGGCCTTTCTTTCTCTGGGCCTGTGCCCACAGCCCCACATTAAGGTGGTTGACTCCTTTCTGCCCTCTGACATAGCTGAGCAAGTCCCTCAGTTGTATCAACCCATCGGAAAGAATATTGATCCAGAATCAGATCCACGTGGTGGGTATATGGAACAAGCTGCCAGAGGAGGTAGTTGAGGCAGGGACTATCCCAACGTTTAAGAAACAGCTACCCAGGTACATGGATAGGACAGGTTTGGAGGGATATGGACCAAGTGCAGGCAGGTGGGACTAGTGTAGCTGGGACATGTTGACCAGTGTTGGGCAAGTTGAGCCAAAGGGTCTGTTACCACACTATTACTCCATTTCCTTACAGTTGAAATGGACAGTAGATACTGGACTTGGCAACAATGCCTGTCACCTAAGCATGAAAGGATATGGTGACAAGATTTGGGAAGAGTCAGCTTGTAAGGCACATTACATCAGATCTTTTTGACATTAAACATGCAAGTGGCTTTACCAAAATCATGTAAAGTTAATAATTTTAAAGCTGCTCATTAACTAGAAATCAATGTTACAGTTACAATGTTACAGTTTTGGTATAAAGCCTAGAGTTGGAGTGCATGGTCTGCCTACCTTTGAACCACTAGTTTTTCTCATTGAATCATTTATGCAGTGTTTGGAAATTTTCACCTTTGTTCCCAAGACTACCGTGTAGCGTCTGTATTAGCTGTAGATCAGAGTTGGAAAAGTTTCATTAAATCTCCAGAAATTTTCTCTTTAGTAAATGTTTAAGAGTGATTCAGTTTGCATGCAGTGTTGGAATGCATAATGGAAATTAGGATTGAAATTGTAAAATGTTCACTGATGTCAGATATTGAAGCTTTGAATCCTAGTTGAGATAAAATTGCCTTTGACATTTGACAAAATGCACCAAAAATATTGCTACATTCCCATTTTTATGTATTTAGTATTCTCAGTTTAAGTATCAGTGTTAATTGTGCCCACATCACTTGTCAGTGAATGTTTTTAATAAAAGTGTTTTGTCTTAAATTTGTTTTGTGCTTGTTAGTGAAGTTCAGACTACAGTAACTAAACCCACAATGTCTGTGCCAAACAAGATGCCCAGCAAGTGATCCATATCCCTCTTTCCTGCATATCCATGTGCCTATCTAAAAGCCTCTAAAACGCCACTTCTGTATCTGCATCCACAACCACCCAGGCAGTGTGTTAAAAGGATTCACCACCCTCATGGGTGGTGTACCGAATCTACTGTATCTGTTCATGATGTGGACTCTTATACAGCGGCGAAACCAAATGTAGACTGGGCGATCGTTTTGCTGAACACCTTCATTGTCCACCTGGACCTACCCGATCTCCCAGTTGCCAAATACTTTAAAACCCATCCCCACACTGACCATTCTGTCCGAGGCCTCCTTCATTGTCAGAGTGATGCTAAATGCAAATTGAAGGAACAGCATCTCATATTTTGCTTGGCCATCTTACAACCCAATGGTATGAATATTGATTTCTCTAATTTCAAGTAACCCCTGCATTCCCTCTCCATCCCTCCCTCGCCCAAGTCACACCAGCGCTTCTTGTTCTCGCCTACCAAGCAGCTAACAGTGGCCTGTTTCCTTTAGCTTTAAGTTACCTTTTTGCATATCTTTTATTCAATTGGTCTATATCTCTGCATCACTGTCTATGTCTTTCATTTCCCTTTTCCCTAACTCTAGTCCGAAAAGGAGCACAGGAACAGGCCCTTCAGCCCACAATGTCTGTTTCAAATATATCAAGACTAACATCTGCCTTCACATATTTCATTTTCCTTTTCTGCATATCCATGTGCCTACACAAAGTGTCTTAAATGCCACAATTGTATCTGCCTCGACCACCACTCTGGTGATGTGTTCCAGATACCACCCTCTGTGTAAACAAACAATTGCTTCAAACTTTGCCCCTCTCACCTTAAAGCTATGCCTTCTAGTCTGATATTTCCCACCTGGAAAAAAAGTTCTGCTTGTCTATCCGATCAATTCCTGTCATAATTTCAGAGAACACTATCTAAGTCTGTTTAACCTCTTAGCACTAAACAAAATAAGGTGCCGGAGTAACAGCCAGTCAGGCAGCATCTCTGAAGATCATGGATAGATGACATTTTGGGTTGGGATCCTTTTTCAGACTGATTGTGGAAGGGGAGAGAAAGCTGGTGGAGCAGTTGAGCCATGCTTTGTACTGCCCCTATCTCTCTTCCAGCTTTCTCCCCTCCCAATTTTTGTTTGGGGTCCGCAGAAGAAGGTCCACCTGTGGTCCTAAGGCTGCGCCCCAAGGCTCCAGCCGCAGGTGGAACTGCTTCAGGGGGCAGGGCCTGACCCAGTTATGACTAAGCCGCAGGCGGTTAACGTACTGCCAGCGGCTCCGAACTCTGGGCCCACAGAGCTACTTGGGAACCGCTCACAGGTTCCCAGCCCGGCTCCGGCCCACAGGAGAAGAACCCCCACTCGCGGGTCCCATCCCGGGTGATGGTCAGCGGGCGCCGGTCCCGTCCCGCTGAGGAACCGCGGGCTAGACAGCGGCCTACACCCAGTACACGGGCAGCAGCCTACACCCGGGTCCCGGGCAGCGGCCTGTATCCGGGCAGCGGCCTGTATCCGGGCAGTGGCCTGTACCCGGTCAGTGACCTGTACCCGGGCAGTGGGCAGCGGCCTGTAACCGGGCAGTGGGCAGTACCCGGTCAGTGGACCAGGGCCTGTACCCGGGCTGTGGGCAGTGCGCAGCGGCCTGTACCCGGGCAGTGGGCAGCGGCCTGTACCCGGGCAGTGGGCGCTGCCTGTACCCGGGCTGTGGGCAGTGCGCTGCGGGCCTGTACCCGGGCAGTGGGCAGCGGCGGGTCCCCCTGGCAGTGGGCCACGGCCTGTACGTGGGCAGCGGCCTGTACCCGGGCAATGGGCCGTGGCCTGTCCCGTACAGTGGGCCACGGCCTGTACATGGGCAGCGGTTTGTTGCTGGGCAGTGGGGTGGGGCGGATACCCGGGCAGTGGGCCACGGCCTGTACCCGGGCAGTGGCCTGTTGCTGGGCGGTGGTTTCCCGGCCAGTGGGGCAGGGCCTGTACCCGGGCTGTGGGCAGGGGCATGTACCCGGGCATTGGGCAGTGGCATGTGCCCGAGCAGTGGGCCGCGACCTGTTCCCGGGCAATGGGCCGCGGCCTGTACCCGAGCAGTGGCGGCCTGTACCCGGGCAGTGGGCCGCGGCCTTTACCCGGGCAGTGGGCCGCAACCAGTGGGGGGGGAGAGGAGAGAGAGATTGGGGGAGGGGAGAGAGAGATTGGGGATGGGGAGAGAGGGGGGGGAAGAGAGGGGGGAGATTGGGGGAGGGGAGAGAGGAGAGAGGGGGGAGAGAGAGGGAGGGTGGAGAGAGGGGGGAGGTGGAGAGAGGGGGGGGGAAAGAGGGGGGGGAGAGAGGGGGAGGGGAGAGAGAGGGGGGAGGGGAGAGAGGGGGAGGGGGAGAGAGAAGGAGGGGGGGAGAGAGAGGGGGAGGGAGAGGGGGAGGGGAGAGAGGGGCAGTGGGCAGCGGCGGGTCCCCCTGGCAGTGGGCCACGGCCTGTACACGGGCAGTCGGCAGCGGTCTGTTGCTGGGCAGTGGGGTGGGGTGGGGCGGGTACCCGGGCAGTGGGGCAGGGCCTGTACCCGGGCTGTGGGCAGCGGCCTGTGGGGGGGGGAGAGGAGAGAGAGATTGGGGGAGGGGAGAGAGAGATTGGGGATGGGGAGAGAGGGGATGGGGAGCGAGGGGATGGGGAGCGAGGGGAAGGGGAGAGATGGTGAGAGAGGGGAAGGGATGGTGAGAGGGGAAGGGGAGAGATTGGGGGGAGGGGAGAGAGGGGGGAGGTGGGGGAGGGGAGAGAGGGGGAGGGGGGTAGAGAGAGGGGGGTAGAGAGAGGGGGGTAGAGAGGGGGGGAGAGAGAGGGGGAGGGGGGAGAGAGGAGGGGGGAGAGAGAGGAGGGGAGGGGGGTAGAGAGAGGGGGGAGAGAAGGGGGAGGAGAGAGGGGGGGGGGAGGAGAGAGGGGAGGGGGAGGAGAGAGGGGGGGGGAGGAGAGAGGGGGGGGGGAGGAGAGAGGGGGGGGGGAGGAGAGAGAGAGAGTGAGTCAGAGAGAGAGAGAGCGGGCGGGATGGCGGCGGCGGCGAGGAGCTGCGTGGTGGTGAGTGGTGGCCAGGCCCGGAGATGGGGTGAAGGATCGGGCTGCCACTGGCGCCGTGGCCGGGGAGGGGGGAGTTGGCGAGGTGCAGGTGTCCTGTGTTAAGGGCGGGGTGAGGGCGGCCGCCATTAGGATGCTGGTTTAGACAGACGCAAAGTGCTGGAGTAACGGCGGGTCGGGCACCATCTCTGGAGAGAAGGAATGGGCGACGTTTAATAATATATTCCTTTATTTGCCCCACACCGGGGAAATTTAGAGTGTTCCAGCAGCAACGTGGATAGCAAGAGATCATTCATTATAAATAAAAGTAAAGACAAGGATAGATTGTCTCGGGTCGAGGCCCTTCTTCAGCCTGAAGAGACGCAGCCTGTCCCGCTGTAGCTCCAGCATCGGCCCCAAGGGTCAACCCGGCCCCCGAGGCTGTGCTCAGGCAGTCCGTGGGTGCCGGCCGGCCGGGGTGGGTGAGGCCTAACGGCTCAGGCAGTCCGTGGGTGCCGGCCGGCCGGGGTGGGTGAGGCCTAACGGCTCGGGCAGTCCGTGGGTGCCGGCCGGCCGGGGTGGGTGAACATTACCCCGGCCTTGGCTCCTGGTCTCCGTGGCCGCCGCCTCTGCACAGCCCTGGCTGCGGTCCTATAGAGCTTATTGGGTGGATGAATGAATGTCCAAGGTCAGGAATCGGGGGCGTTGGGTGCAGAATGTATTTTTCTTCATGGAGAATGCGGTCTTAATTTAGTATAGAGATCCAGTGCGGAAACAGGCCGTTCGGCCAACCGAGTCTGCAGCGACCAGCAATCCCCGCACGTTAACACTACCCTCCACACACTAGGGACAATTTGCACTTGTACCAAGCCAATGAACCAACAAACCTATACGTCTTGAATGTGGGAGGAAACCGAAGATCTCGGTTACGGGGTAACGTGCAAACTACATGCAGACAGCCACCGTAATCAGGATCGAACCCGGGTCTCCAAGGCAGCAACCGCTGACGGTCGAGTACAGCGCGGGATTTGTTTTTCTTGCCCAGACTTGCCCGCCTGGTTCGGGTTCCCTATAACATTTCCTAACCCTCATCGGCGATATTGTGCAGCTGCCTCATTGTTCCGTGATTCGGGTTCGATTCTTTAGTACTGTTTGTCTGTAGTTGCATCATGCCGCACCCCCTTTGGTTTCCTTCCACACCCAAAAATCAATTGGCAACTGTAAATTGACCCATTTATGGGGGATTGATGGGAGACTGTCACAGGTGCGAGTGAACGTGAAAGAGGTGACACGGAATGACACGAATCGGTGGCTCTCTCAAAACCTATTTCTACTCCCTCGCGTTTGAGGCTCATTGAGGAGGCGTTGTGAACTGTTTTGTTTGCGTGCTACTGTATGTTTCATTTTTTCCTTAGTACCTAATCAGATGTACAGCACTTTGATCAACGTGGGTTGTTTTTAAATGTGCTATACAAATAAAATTGACTTGACGACTCTGTGAGCTGGCATTGACTTGATGGGTCTAATAGCCTCTTGTATCAAATGTGAAATATGTTAGTTCTTCCTCAGCTGTAAAGCTGGAGCAGTGCATTGAATCGTACAAATTCATTCACTAGTATAGTTTAGAGATAGTGCGGAAGCAGGCCATTTGGCCTATCGAGTCCGCGCCAACCAGCGATCCCCGCACATTAACACCATCCCACACACATTAGGGACAATTTACATTTATACCAAGTCAATTAACCTATAAACCTGTAGGTCTGGAGTGTGGGAGGAACCCGAAGAAATCGGAGAAAACCCTCGCGGTTACAGGGGGAACGTACAAACTGAACAGACAGCACCTAAAGTCAGGAATGGAACCCGGATCTCTGGCGCTGTAAGGCAGCAACTCTATCGCTGCGCCCTGTACTTGTGCAGCATAGGAACAGGCACTTTGACCCAACATCCATGCCGACTAAAATATCCGTCAAAGCTAGCCCCATTTGCCGACTATTCTCAAAAGCTTTAGACACATTTCAGTGTTTTGCTAGTGAGAGAACTCCGGTGGCTCAGCACTTCAACTCCTCCTCCCATTCCCAATCTGACATTTCTGTCATGTGGCTCCTCCATTGTCAGAGTGAGGCCCAGCGCAAATTGGAGGAACAGCACCTTATATTTCCCTTGGGCAGTTTACACCCCAGCGGTATGAACATTGACTTCTCTAACTTCAGATAGCCCTTGATTTCCCTCTCTATCCCCTCCCCCTTCTCAGTTCTCCCTCTAGTCAACCTGTCTCCGACTACATTCCATCTCTGTCCCGCCCATTCCCCTGACATCAGTCTGAAGAAAGGGCTGGACCCGAAACATCACCCATTCCTTCTCTCCTGAGATGCTTCCTGACCTGCTGAGTTACTCCAGCATTTTATGTCTACCTTCAATGTTTTGCTAAATTTCCACACTGGTAAGAACTTCTGTTTGTATAGATCTGAAGGATTTTGTTTTTCAGATTACTGACGATGAGCAAGGTTATGACCTCGATCTGTTTTGTATCCCGAAACATTATTCTAACGATCTGGAGCGAGTATTTATTCCTCATGGTTTAATCATGGACCGGTGAGTGGCCTTTCATGTATGTAATGGATCTTCAACTAAATCCTGCAACCAATGGGGAGCTATTGGGAGGCCCATTGCAGGATTCCAGACTCAAATCCTTTCGTTATGAAGGCCAACATGCCATTAGCTTTCTTTACTGCCTGCTGTACCTGCACGCCAACTTTCAGTGACTGGTGTACAAGGATATCCAGGTCTCGTTGCACTTCCCCTTACCTCGCCTAACCATTGAGATAATAATCTGCCTCCTTGTTTTTGCCACCAACGTGGATAACCTCACATTTATCTACATTATACTGCATCTGCCACGCATCTGCCCACTCACTCAACCTGTCCAGGTCACCCTGCAACCTCCTAACATCCTCTTCACAGTTCACACTGCCACAGCTTTGTGTCATCTGCAAACTTGCTAGTGTTACTTCTAATTCCTTCATCCAAATCATTAATATATATGGTAAATAGTTGTGGCCCCAACACCGAGCCTTGCGGCACTCCACTCGCCTCTGCCTGCCATTCTGAAAAGAACCTGTTTATTCCTACTCTTTGCTTCCTGTCTGCCAACCAATTCTCTATCCATGTCAACACTCTACCCCCAATACCATGTGCTCTAATTTTGCTCACCAATCTCCCGTGTGGGACCTTATCAAAGGCTTTCTGAAAGTCTAGATACACTACATCCACTGGCTCCCCTTCATCCATTTTACTTGTCACATCCTCAAAAAATTCCAGAAGATTAGTCAAGCATGATTTCCCTTTCATAAATCCATGCTGACTTGGACTTATCCTTTTATTGCTCTCCAAATGCACCGTTATTACCTCTTTAATAATTGACTCCAGCATCTTCCCCACCACCGATGTTAGGCTAAATGGTCTGTAATTCCCTGTTTTCTCTCTCGCTCCTTTCTTGAAAAGTGGGATAACATTAGCTATCCTCCAATCCACAGGAACTGATCCTGAATCTATTGAACATTGGAAAATGATCACCAATGCGTCCACTGGTTCTAGCGCCACCTCCCTGAGTACCTTGGGTTGCAGACCATCAGGCCCTGGGGATTTATCAGCCTTCAGTCCCATCAGTCTACCCAATACTATTTCTCGCCTTATGCAAATTTCTTTCAGTTCCTCTATCCCCCTAGATCCTCTAGTACATCCGGGAGATTGTTTGTGTCTTCCTTAGTGAAGACAGATCCGAAGTACCTGTTCAACTCTTCTGCCATTTCCTTGTTACCCATAATAATTTCACCCATGTCTGCCTTCAAGGGACCCACATTTGTCTTTGCTAATCTTTTTCTCTTAACATATCTAAAGACGCTTTTACTGTCCTTCTTTATGTTCTTGGCCAGCTTCCCTTTGTACTTCATCTTTTCAGCCCGCATTGCCCGTTTTGTTACCTTCTGTTGCCCTTTGAAAGTTTCCCAATCCTCTGGCTTCCTGCTACGCTTTGCTATGTTATACATCTTTTCTTTTAGTATTATTCCATCCCTAACTTCCCTTGTCAGCCACGTTTGCCTCCTACTCCCCTTAGAATCTTTCTTCTGCTTTGGAATGAAATGATCCTGCATCTTACGAATTATGCCCAGAAATTCCTGCCATTGCTGTTCCACCATCATTCCTGCTAGGATCCCTTTCCAGTCGACCTTGGCCAGCTCCTCTCTCACGCCTTGATAGTCACTTTGTTCAACTGCAACACTGACAGTTTAACTGTCTCCCTCTCAAATTGCAGATTAAACCTATTCATATTATGATCACTACCTCCAAGCGGTTCCTTTACCTCAAGTTCTCTTTATCAAATCTGGTTCATTGGACAACACTAAATCTAGAATTGCTTTTTCTCTGGTAGGCTCCAGTACAAGCTGCCCTGAGAATCCTTGTGTTTCCTTCTCGAGGGTTCCGTCTGAGTGATGCATTTTACATTTGGTGGCTGGTACCCAATTGGGGTTTTCTGCTGTTCATGTTGTTAACAGCATCATGATCCTTGATGGTCCTTTCTATCTAAGAGAGAAAGAATCTTTGTTCATTGCTCACGCATCATGATCCTTGATGGTCCTTTCCATCTAAGAGAGAAAGAATCTTTGTTCATTGCTCGCGCATAAAGCTGATCTCCTGGTTTAAACGGGTGAATATTTCCTTCTGCCGGAGGGACCTGTGCCTGTTTAACTTTCTCATAGATTTTGCCAACTGTTTCACACATGGTTTGAGCATATCTTAAGGATTTTTCATCATTCCAAATTAGGGCTACCTTCTCAGGAGTCATCGGAGGTCGCCCCATCAAAATCTCTTGAGGTGTTAGGCCTGTGTTTCTATTTTTCTGATTTCTCAGGGCATTCATCACTATGGGCATGGTGTCTGGCCACGACAACCTATTTTGCTGGCATACTTTGGCCAAAATAGCTTTTATATCTCCATTTACTCTTTCTACCATCTCTGAGGACTGTGGTTGATATGGTGTGTGTAATTTCCACTGGAACCCAAGAGCTTTCGACAGGTTCTGAACTAATTTACTGGTGAAATGAGTTCCTCTGTCACTGTTTATTCTCATGGGGATCCCGTATCTAGGTATTATTTCTTTCATTAAAATATTGACTACCGTCCTTGCATTATCCCTTCTTGTGGGGTGTGCTTCCACCCATCTGGAGAACATATCAACTATGACCAGAATGTACTTAAAACCCTTTGCTGCGGGCATATGTACAAAATCAGTTTGCAAACTCCCAAAAGGCATTTCAGGTTGTGGTAGGTGATTGAATTTTGCAGGCGTCTTCCCTCTAATATTTTGTTGACACACCAGACATGTTCTTGCAACTTTATCAATTATGACTGATATACCTGGTGCATACCATTGCTGGACAAAAATAGGCTCCTGGGGCAAACGACCCAACCATCAGGGTGGACCCAGACAATGGGGTCTTGATAACACCCTGCTTTGCTCCAGGAATTCTTTTCCTGGGGTGATGCTAGGCTCTGGCAATGCTAACCGGGAGCTTTCCTTCTGCTGCAGATTTAATTTTAACCGCTTGTAATTGCGGGGTTTGCCTGAGGGCAGTCGTTTGGCTACATGATCAGCTGATCTGTTTCCCTTTGATACATTATCATCCGATGATGTATGAGCCTCGCATTTAATAACTGCAATTTGCTGTGGCGATTGGATAGAATCCAATAAATGTAAGACCAGTTTATCATGCTTGATGTGATGAATCCTCTATTTGTCCATAACCCATGTACAACCCCAAACGCATAGCGAGAATCGGTGTAGATATTAGCACTTTGATCCTTTGCCAATATGCAGGCACGAGTCAGGGCATACAGCTCAGCTGCCTGAGCAGGCGTTCCGGATGGTAAAGCATATGCCTTCAGTACTTGGTGTGGCGTGACCCACCGCATATCCTGCTAATAATCTGTCATCGCTAGGTCGTTGTAAAGAGCCATCGGTAAATGGGACCAGGTCAGGATTATCAATCGAATAACTCCAAGTCCAGACGGGAAGTGGCATTTGCTTCCACAAGCAATAGACAATCATGATCACATCCTTCTTCTGGCAGTGGCACAGATGTAGCTGGGTTTATAGCAGGCGATCGCTGATGAGTATAGTTCGGATGTGATAAAAGGATAACTTCATATCATGTTCTTCTAGTGGCTGTGAAATGCTGTGTCGCTGCTGAGTTCAATAATAACATGTATTTTTTGTTTGCTTGTAATATTCAACTTTGTTTGTCTCTATGTCTCTAATGTCTTTTGTTATTTACCACTTTTTCTTTCCTTTCTCAACAGATTACTCATTCTTTTTTGTGTAGGAAAGATCTGCAGATGCTGATTTAAATCGAAGATAGACACAAAATGCTGGAGTAACTCAGCAGGACAGGCAACATCTCTGGAGAGGAATGGGTGACGTTTTTGGGTCGAGACCATTCCTTCTCTCCAGGGATGCTGCCTGACCCACTGAGTTACTCCAGCATTTTGCGCCTACTTCTTTCTTTCTCTCTTGCCTCAACTATGCCCTCATCAGAAACCTTGCCCCTTGTACTCCTTGCCTCTCCCAACTGCTTCTCTGCAAATTTAAACATTTTGTATCTCAAACATTTCCTGGTTCTAATCAAACCTATGACCTCAATCATTAACTCTGCTTCTTCCCCCCCCCCCCCCCCTGATCTGCTGATAATCTGCATATTTTCAATTTTATTTAATTTTCATTTCCTTCATTGATTCAGCTCTGCTCTAATGTGTAAGCTCCTCTCAAGCTCATACCTACCATTGCTCATTCCTCACGTGATCTATTCCCTTCTGCTTTGTCGGTTCACCCCACCCCACACCAATTCCTGGTTTCCTTGAAAAATACAACTTCCTTGACCCATTCCCTGCAGAAATGAATTTTGAGGAAGGCTTTTGATAAGATCTCACCTGGCAGGCTGGCCAGAAAGCAAAAGCCCTTGGGATGTGAGGCAGAGTGGGCAATCGGACCCAAAATTAGCTCACTGGCGGAAGCAAATTGACGGCATTTTGTGAATGGTTGGCTGTTGTTACCAGTGCAGTTTACAGTGCCCAACATAGTTGCTTTTTTTGTAATATTAATGATTTAGATTTAACTGTATGGGGCATGATAAAGAAATCAGCAAATAATACAAACATTGTCCGTGCGATTTTCATGAGGCAAAAAGCTTCAGACTCCAGGAAGCACAAATAGTCTGGATGTTTGGGTATAAAAGTGGTCATTCGGAAAAGTGTAGTCATGCATGTAGGAAGGGGCAGCAAGGAGAGAGAATAAAGAATGGCAGAATGTTGAATGTATATTTATCTTTCTTTGCTGCATAGTCTCAATGAACTATTTTATAATTCTGACCAGTCTCTAGATGGCATGAGTGTGCAACAGGGCAACATCAATCACTGACTCTTCTGGGCAACCCTATCAAATTATTTCAATTGGAGGAATGTATTTTTGCAATCTCCCCATCAGCTGTTCTGGTTGAATCTTTGTGTAGTAAAATGGATGAGAAACTGATAGAGAGCTTCAGCAAAGGAAGATGAGGTTGTGATAGCAGATGCCTGAAGATAAACGAACAGTTGGTACAAGGTAGGCGATCTGTATTTAATCTGAACTAGATGGGCGTGGACCCATTGAGTCCAAACCTCTCCTGTGGGTCTGGCAACCCTCCCCCAACTGACGAGCCGTGGAACCATTGCCGGTCGGGGGAGTTCCCCGGGGTCGTGAGCGGACGAGGGGGAGAGGAAAAGGGAGAGCGAGCCACCCTGGCCCGGGCAGCCAGAGTGAGCCGTGAACCCGGTGGGTACAAACCTCTCCTGCAGCGGCAGCTCGACGGCGAAGGCCATCTTCTTTGACCCTATGCCGCCGCACTGCACCTCGGGAGGAAGGTCAGGCGCGGGGCACTCCAGGGGGGGGGGGGCGCATTTATTAAATGTTATTAAGTTAATTGCTTTTAAAATGTAAGAAAACCTGAGCAATCGAGACCACAGGCGAATGGTGAGTAGGATGGGCCTAAAATTGTTGCGCTATCGTGTACCGTTCGAGCTGTATTTCAGGAACAAATAATCAAATATATATACAAGATGAGAGTTTTAGTAATATACCAGATAAAGTGGATCCGTTGGGCCCAAACCTTTCCTGCATTGGGGCAGCACCCTGTCCTCCCCTCTCTCCTCAACCCCCCCTCCCTTCTCCCCACTCCCTCCTCCCTTCCCCCTCCCCTCCTTTTAAACTTTAAAATGTGAATAACTTAAAACATATAACATCGATTTCAATAAAACTACTTGCATTATCACTAAAGTGACAATGGTGAGTAAGGTGGGGCCTAAAATTGTTACGCTATCGTGTACCGTTTTGGCTGAAGTTCAGTCACAAACAAGATAACAAACGAGAGTTTCAGTATATAGATAGACTAGACCAAGTGGACCCATTGGGCCCTTTCCTCATAGAAAGGTTACAGGGAAGGGGACAGGGTATGACTGAGGAGCCCTGGACCCAGAGCCCTCTCCTGTATTGGTGTAGCACCCTCAACCCCCCACTCATCCCCCCCCCTCCCTATCCCCCACTCTCCCCATCTTCCCTGACTCCCCACAGTCCCCCTTCCCCCCACCCCCCACTCTCGCATCCCCCCACCACCCCCCCCACCCATGCTGTCCCTTTCCCCCCCACCCCTCCTCCTCCCCACCCCCCCTCTTCCCTCCTCCCCACCCTACCCTGCCCTTCTGTCCAGTCCCACTCTCCCTCCCACCCCCACTGGCACTCTCCCCCACCCCCCTTTTCCCCCACTCTCTCCTCCCCCAACCCCCCATTCTCTCCCCAGCCCCACTCTCACTCTCCCCCACCCCCCCTCTCCTCCACCCCCGCCTCCCCCACTCTCTCTACCCCCTAATCTCACCCCCCTCCTACCCCCACCCTCCCCTCTACCTACTCGCCCCACCCCCCATTCCCACTGCCCCCCTCCCCCCCACTCCCCTCTTTCCCACCCCCACTCTCCCCTGATCCCCACTGCCCCCTTCCCCCCACCCCCACTCTCTTCCCCCCACACCCCGTCTCTCCTCCCCCCACACCCCCTCCTCCCCCTTTCACTTTCACTATCTCCTTTCCCCACCTACCTTCTCCCCCTTTCCCTCCCTTCCCCACTCCCTCCCCCCCACTCTCCCCTCTTCCCTTACCCCCACTGTCCCCCTTCCCCCCATCACCCCCCTGCCCCCCACCACCCCCTCTGTGTCCCCCATCCCACTCTCCCTCCCACCCCACTCTCTGCTCCTCCCACCTTCCCCCTCCCCCCCACTCTCCTCTCTTCCCTGACCCCCACTGTCCCCTTCCCCCCAACACCCCCCCCAACACCACCCCCCCATCCCCAGTCCCACTCTCCCTCCCACCCCCACTCTCTGCTCCTCCCCCTCCCCCCCCACTCTCTCCTCCCCCACTCTCACTCTCCCCCACCCCCTTTCCTCACCACCCCCTTTCCCCCACTCTCTCCTCCCCCCACCCCCTCATTCTCTCCTCCCCCCACCCCACCCATTCTCTCCTCCCCCACCCCCCATTCTCTCCTCCCCTCACCCCCCCATTCTCTCCTCCCCCCTCCCCCCATTCTCTCCTCCCCAGCCCCCCACTCTCACTCTTCCCCCTTTCCCCACCACCCACTCTCTCTCCTCCCCCGCCTCCCCCAATCTCTCTTCCCCCCACCCTCACCCCCCCTCCTACCCCCACCCTTCCCTCCACCCACTCGGCCCCCACGTCCACTCCCCTCTGTGGAGCTGTTGACGGCAAAAGGCACTTACCGAGCATGCAGGGAGGAGGAGGGAGCACCAGGATGGTGCGGGGCGCTGGGCCCGGGCGGGAGTAGAGACTCGACGACGCCGTCGGTTGAAGTGGACGCTCGAGGAGACAATGGGGACGGGGTGGACGACCATCTCCCTCCTGCTCGGAACCTTCCCCGGGTCCGGGTGTCGGCGAGGGGGGAGAGGGAGCCACTGAGAGGGCGGCCATCTTGTTTGGAGGAGAGGGGAGGGAAATGCAATTAAAGTCGTACGTGCCCCCATTGTGACGTCACACGCTGAGTACCTTTAAGAAGTCGAATTGAAAGGTGATTTTTAAACTTTAAAATCTCTAACTTTAAAATTATAAGATCAATTTAAATAAAACTTTTCATTATCAGTCGCCAGGACAATGGTTATTAAGGTGGTGCTAAAATTGTGGGTTTCCTCGCACACTCCAAAGACGTACAGGTATGTAGGTTAATTGGCTGGGCAAATGTAAAAATTCTCCCTAGTGGGTGTAGGACAGTGTTAGTGTGCGGGGATCGCTGGGCGGCGCGGACCCGGTGGGCCGAAGGGCCTGTTTCTGCACTATCTCTAAATCTAAAAAAAATAAAAAATCTAAAGTTATTCACATTTTAAAGTTTAAAAGGAACGGAGGGGGAAGGGGGGAGTGGGGAAGAAGGGAGAGGGGAGGGGGGGTTGAGGGGAGGGGGGGGTTGAGGGGAGGGGGGGTTGAGGGGAGGGGGGTTGAGGGGAGGGGGGGTTGAGGAGAGTGGGGGAGGACAAGGTGCTGCACCAATACAGGAGAGGTTTGCGCCCAACGGGTCCACTTGGTCTAGTTATCTATAGAGATCTTGGGGTCTGTTCATAGCTCATAAAAGTGGTAACAGAAGTGGACAAAGTGGTAAAGAAGGCATATGGTTGGATATTGAGTATAAGAATCGGGAAGTCATGATGCAGCTTTATAGGACTTTGGTTAGGATGCCCTTGGATTAGTGTGTGCAGTTTGAGTTGTCTCATTCCAGGAAGAATAGAGGCCAGAGAGAGTGCTTTGCCAGGATGCTGCCTGAATCAAAGGGGTAGATGGAGCAGATAGAACCTTTTCCCCATGGTGGAAATGTCAAATGTCAAAAATGTGGCATTTATGAGTTTTTTTGATGGGTACTTGAATATGCAGAGAATGGAGGGATATGGATCGCGTGCAGACTTACGGAACTAGTTTAATTTGGCATCGTGTTCAACATAGATGTCTTAGGCTGAAGTGTCTGATCCTGTTCTGTGAAAAATATCATTGGACAGGTAGCACTTAAAAGTTTAACTCAAACTGGTGTGCACAATTGTAACCGGGTACAAGAATGCTCCATAGTCACACTGTATAGAAACAGGCCCTTTGGTCCATTTTGTATATACTAACCATCATGCTTATCTAGGCTAATCCCATTTGCCGCATTAGGATTGCATCCATTATCTTGCTGGATGCAAGATTTTACTGTGCTTAAATCGCAATTTGTGTAATGGGTTGTTATACTGCCATTGGTAAAAGTGCAGTCTCTGAGGGTGTTGGTTGTTACAAAAAGGTCAATTGCTGTATTTTCAACTGCTCTGTTCATTTATTACTGAAATGAATGGTTAAAATGGATAAATTTGGATTTTATTTAAGACCATCTACAATTTCAGTTGCTGCTTATTGTGGTGTTTCTCCATTTTCCCCAAAAGAGGCAGCGTCTTTCTGATGTAAATGCTCAGTCTATGCTGGGACCTGATCTTGCTCAAGAACTAAATCTTGTCTTCCCATGTTGAGTTCAACAGGACTAATTTTAGAATGAATCAAAGTTGTGAATGCAAATCTGTTTTGTGTCCACAGGACAGAGCGTTTGGCAAAAGAAATAATGAAGGCCATGGGGGACCATCACATTGTTGCTCTCTGTGTGCTCAAGGGTGGTTATAAGTTTTTTGCTGACCTTTTAGATTATATCAAAGCCTTGAGTCGCAACAGTGACCAATCAATCCCCATGACAGTGGAGTTCATTCGCTTAAAGAGTTACTATGTAAGCATTTTTAATCAATTATTTACTCCTTGGCACAATGTACAACTGATTATCTTTTTGGTTTTCCCAGTAATGTTGTCTTATTATTGAATAGATGTGAGTGTTACTTCCTGGATATGCGTCTACAGTCCATCTCTTGCCTGTCTTGGTGGGGGTCAGTTTAATCCATGGGGAGGATGTTAAAAGTGGTCTGGGGAAGGGAGTTCAGGGAACTGAACCAGTGATGACATCTCTAAATCAAGCTAGTGTCTGAAATCTGAAGAAGGGTCCCAACTCACAATGTTGACTGTCCATTTCCCTCCACAGATACTGCTTGAGTTCCTCCAACACCTTGTGTTTGCTCAGGAGTCTAGAATCTGCTGTCTCTTATGTTTAAGCTAGGGTCTTGTCGCATTTTAATGACTTTGTTTACATAGAGGGAAAATTGAGCCACAACCTTGTTAGGCTAATGCAAAAAAACATAGATACTGCAAATCTGAAATGAAAACAGAAAATGCTAGATATACTCAGCTGTCAGTCAGTATCTGCAGAGAGAGAAAGATGAACAGTCATCAGCCAGAAACATTTAACTGTCAGGAAAATGCTAGAATCCATTATTTAAAAATAACAGGACGGTATAACATTATTGGGCAGTGTCAATGACTTTATGTAAAGTTTAACAAATCTATTAGTGTTAACATGTAAGTGGCAGGGTAAACCTATTCATTTTTAGAATCAAGGATGGTTGTAGGATGTATCGACCAGGTGGAATCTGTAGATGTGATTTCCAGAAGATACTTGACAAGGTGCCACACAAGACTGGTGCACATGTAAAGAGCTCATGGCATTTGTGTTAGCAGAGATTGAAGGTTTTTGGTTATCACATGGAAAAATTAATTGAAGAAGGGTTGTAAGGATGTGACCAGTGGAGTATGCAGATATCAGTTCTAGGCTCTCAGTTCCTTAGCTACTATCGACGAACTGGATACGGATGTGAGACGTGAGACGATGTGTAATGTGAGACGATGACAGGAAATGGGTGAAGGGAATGTTCAGATGAGGATATTTGTGCTCCCTGGAGATCAGCGCAGCGGTAGAGTTGCTGCTTTACAGCGAATGCAGCGCCGGAGACTCAGGTTCGATCCTGACTACGGGTGCTGTACTGTAAGAAGTTTGTACGTTCTCCCCGTGACCTGCGTGGGTTTTCTCCGAGATCTTCGGTTTCCTCCCACACTCCAAAGACGTACAGGTATGTAGGTTAATTGACTGGGTAAATGTGAAAATTGTCCCTAGTGTGTGTAGGATAGTGTTAGTGTGCGGGAATCGCTGGGCGGCGCGGACTTGGTGGGCCGAAAAGGCCTGTTTCCGCGCTGTATCTGAAATATGAAAAAATATGGGGGGAAAAAATCTGGATGTTGAGTGAATGGGAAGCCTTTTAAAATAGACATTACTGTGGGAACGTGAGCGGTTATGGGTTTCAGTAAGAGGAATCCAAAGATGATTACTTAAATTAAAAAGGTTTCAGATCAGCAACGTTGGGGTCTGGGTATTTTTGTGCATTAATTTCAAAACTTTTTTGGGCGTGGTAAATGTTGAGGGTGTAAATAGCATGTTGGCCTTTTTTGGAGTTTCAGATTTGGGAGGTGCTGTGAAAATAGTTTAGCTCCTGATGGACCTCTAAACCTGTCCTACTCATGTTAATGTGCGGGGATCACTGGTCAGTGTGGACTCGATGGGCCTGTTTCTGCGCTTTAGTTTAGTTTAGAGATACTGCGCCGAAACTGCGCCCCACTAAGTCCGCGCCGACCGGTGATCCCCGCACACTAATTTATCTTAATGATAGCGGAGTCAAGGGATATGGGGACAAGGCAGGAACGGGATACTGATTGTGCATGGTCAGCCATGATCACGGTGAATAGCGGTGCTAGCTCGAAGGACCGAATGGCCTACTCCTGCACCTATTGTCTAACGCTATCCTACACACCAGGGACACTTTACAATTTTACCAAACCCATTGACCTACAAATCTGTACCTCTTTGGGGTGTGGGAGGATACCAGAGCACCCGGAGAAAACTTACGCAGGTCACGGGGAGAACGTACACACTCCTTACAGACAGCACCTGTAGTCGGGATCAATCACGGGTCTCTGGCGCTGTGAGGCAGCAACTCTACCGCTGCCCCACCCTACAGCGTGCAGTAAAGGTGACCGCATATTTCCACAGAGCAAGGTCTCACCAAAGACCCATGTCGTTCTATGTGGGAGACAGATGCCAAAATGCTGAAGGAGCTTAGTGGGTCAGGCAGCACCTCTGGCGGCACAGGACTGTATGTATTGTGCTGGAGAATGGAGTTCAAAAGAAGGTCTTTGGAACTTACAAAGACCCCTTCATCATTTTAGAGAATCCAAGTTTACACCAGTGCACTCCGTCCAGTATACACTGGAATTTAGAAGGATGAGGGGGATCTTATTGAAACATATATGATTATTAGGGTACTGGACACATTAGAGGCAGGAAACATGTTCCCAATGTTGGGGGAGGCCAGAATTAGGGGCCACAGTTTAAGAATAAGGGGTAGGCCATTTAGAACGGAGATGAGGAAAAACTTTTTCAGTCAGAGCGTTGTAAATCTGTGGAATTCTCTGCTTCAGAAGGCGGTGGAGGCCAATTCTCTGGATGCTTTCAAGAGAGACCTAGATAGAGCTCTTAAAGATAGCGGAGTCAGGGGGTATGGGGAGAAGGCAGGAACGGGGTACTGATTGTGAATGATCAGCCATGATCACATGGAATGGCGGTGCTGGCTTGAAGGGCCAAATGGCCTACTCCTGCACCTATTGTCTATTGCCTATTGACCACACCTAGAATAGAGTCAGAGGTACATAGCAATCAAAGCACCACTGTATCCATGCTGACCAACATGGCCTTCTACATGTGCAGGAAGGAACTCCAGATGCTGGTTTAAACCAAAGATAGACACAAAATGATGGAGTAATTCAGGGGGACAGGCAGGATCTCTGGTTAGAAGAAATGGGTGACGTTTCGGGTCAAGACCCTTCAGGCTGAAGTCAGTGGAGAGGGAGGTACAGAGATAAGGAAGCAGGTGGTATGAAAATGAGACTCCATCCCCTTTGTCTCGTTTTCACACCCTACAGTTCCTTATCTTGGTATCTCCCACTCCCCTGACTTCAGTCTGAAGGGTCTCAACCCGAAACATCACCCATTCCTTCTCAGAGATGCTGCCTGTCCCGCTGAGTTACTCCAGGATTCAAGGATGGTGTGCTGCCTCCCTGGTGCCAGGATCCAGGATGTCACGGACAGAGTGCAGAAAATCCGCAAGGGCGAAGGTGAACAGCCAGAAGTGGTAGTGCATATAGGCACAAACGATGTTGGAAAGAAGGGGATGAATATTCTGCTGTGTGACTTTAGAGAGTTTGAAAAAATGCTGAAAAGCAGGACCTCCAAGGTGGTTATCTCTGGTTTGCTTCCAGTTCCTCGTGCTGGCAAGAGCAGGAACAGGGAGATACACGACCTGAATGTGTGCCTGAGGAGCTGGTGCAGGGAGCAGGGATTTAGATTCTTAGATCACTGGGATCTGTTTTGGGATAAGGGGGAATTGTACAAAAGGGACAGATTGCACCTTAACAGGCGGGGGACCAGCATTCTGGCAGGCAGGTTTGCCACTGCTACACGGGTGGTTTTAAACTAAATAACGGGGGGAGGGGGGGGGGGGGTCAAATGGGATAGTCAAGGATGGAGTTAAAGGGAAAGAGAGTAAAGGGATAGTTAATGACCCCAGAATTAACGGGAAAGAAAGCTCACAAAGGGATAGGAGAGTATGGCCAAGTGTAATAGGAATCGATGTGAAAAGTGAGATGAGTAAGGAATTAAAGGTATTGTATATGAATGCGCGAAGAATAAGAAGTAAAGTAGATGAGCTTGAGGCTCAGTTAGAGGTTGGTAGATATGACATTGTGGGGATTACAGAGACGTGGCTGCAAGAGGATCGGGCCTGGGAACTTAATATTCAGGGTTATACATCCTATAGAAAGGACAGGCAGGTGGGCAGAGGCGGTGGGGTAGCTCTGCTGGTGAGGGATGAAATTCAGTCCATTGCGAGGGAAGACATAGGGACTGACGAGGTAGAGTCACTGTGGCTAATTTGTGTTATCTACAGACCCCCAAATAGTTGCCCGGATGTAGGGTGTAAGTTGCAGCAGGAGTTAAAAATTGCATGTAAGAAAGGTAATGCCACTGAGGTGATGGGGGATTTCAATATGCAGGGAGACTGGAAAAATCAGGTTGGTTCTGGACCCCAAGAAAGAGTTTGTAGAGTGCCTCTGAGATGGATTCTTAGAGCAGCTTGTAATGGAGCCTACCAGAGAAATGACAATCCTGGATTTAGTGTTGTCTAATGAGAACTCAAGGTAAAGGAACCGCTTGGAGGTAGTGATCATAATATGATTAGTTTCAATCTGCAATTTGAGAAGAAGGTTAAATCGGAAGTGTCAGTGATAGACAATAGGTGCAGGAGGAGGCCATTCGGCCCTTCGAGCCAGCACCGCCATTCAATGTGATCATGGCTGATCCTTCTCAATCATTACCCCGTTCCTGCCTTCTCCCCATACCCCCTGACTCCGCTATCCTTAAGAGCTCTATCTAGACTCCGCTATCTTTAAGAGCTCTATCTCTTGATGCAGTTGAACAAAGGGGACTATGAAGGCATGAGAGAGGAGCTGGCCAAGGTCGACTGGAAAGGGTTCCTAGCAGGAATGACGGTGGAACCGCAATGGCAGGAATTTCTGGGCATAATCCGGAAGACGCAGGATCATTTCATTCCAAAGCGAAAGAAAGATTCTAAGGGGAGTAGGAGGCAACCGTGGCTGACAAGAGTAGTTAGGGTTGGAATAAAACTAAAAGGGTTGTATTCACTGGTTTAGAAGGATGAGAGGGGATCTTATAGAAACATATAAAACTATAAAAGGACTGGACAAGCTAGATGCAGGAAAAAATGTTCCCAATGTTGGGCGAGTCCAGAACCAGGGGCCACAGTCTTAGAATAAAGGGGAGGCCATTTAAAACTGAGGTGAGAAAAAACTTTTTCACCCAGAGAGTTGTGGAATTCTCTGCCACAGAGGGCAGTGGAAGCCAAATCACTAGATGGATTACAGAGAGAGTTAGATAGAGCTCTCGGGGCTAGTGGAATTGAGGGATATGGGGAGAAGGGTTATTAATTGGGGACGATCAGCCATGACCACAATGAATGGCGGTGCTGGCTCAAAGGGCCAAATGGCCTCCTCCTGCACCTATTTTCTATGTTTCATTTTGTCTCTATGCCCATCTACACTACAGGTTTACACATGTTTCCACTGGACATGATGCGAGTGATGAATTGGGGAACAATTTTTGTGTTATGTGGGGCTGAATTGCCTTTAACGTGATTTCAACGGGGAACTAGAGAACCACATCAGTTACTTCACTTTACAAATGGACGAGGATAAATCTGCTGTCTTAGATTAAAAAAATATAAAGAAAGAAACTGTTTCCATGTAAGCTCCCTGCAGTAATCAGACAACACCATCTCTTTACTATTATTTCAGTGATTGACAAGAATCACTTCTATTGACACTTGTGCAATGATGCACAATTAAAAAACAGTAACACACAGCTTTTAGTATTTTTAGTTTGCGGTAACAAACAACAACTTGTAGCTATTAAAGAAGACCTTTATTTTTGAAAGTCCTGCAAGAGAAACAACTTTAGTAAATGAATCTGAAACTCTTTTATAAACCTCTATAGGTCAACCCTCATCCCCAGTCTCCGAGGCTCCAGGGTAAAAGGGCACTGGTAAAATGTTATCATTGACCTGGTGGCACAAGTGTGCTCCCTTGGGCCAATGTGCCGAGCTTCAAGGCTCTCGTTACATTCAATAATGATTCATGAATGTGCTCAAAGAATTTTAGGAGAAATGCAGTGACTCCTGGGGACCCTTTGGCCTGTGGCTGCTGATAGGACAAGAGCTGGGGTCATCTTGCTCAGCACGAGCCGAGGGGCCTGTTTCCATGTTTCATGACTAATTGAAACCCTGAACATCATGTATTGGGAGCTTACAAGTCCAGCAAAATGAACAGAACATGAACAATGTGCCTGTCCGTATAACACAAGCTATCTCACCTTCCCCCAATCATAGAAACATAGAAAATAGGTGCAGGAGGAGGCCATTTGGCCCTTCGAGACAGTACCACCATTCATTGTGATCATGGCTGATCATCCACAATCAGTAAGCCGTGCCTGCCTTCTCCCCATATCCCTTGATTCCACTAGCCCCTAGAGCTCTAACTCTCTTTTAAATTCATCCAGTGAATTGGCCTTCTCTGCCTTCTGTGGCAGAGAATTCCACAAAATTCACAACTCCCTGGGTGAAAAAGTTTTTTCTCACCTCAGTTTTAAATGGCCTCCCCTTTATTCTTAGACTGTGGCCCCTGGTTCTAGACTCCACCAACATTGGGAACATTTTTCCTGCATCTAGGTTGTCCAGTCCTTTTATAATTTTAAACGTCTCTATAAGATCCCCTCTCATCCTTCTAAACTCCAGTGAACACAAGCCCAGTCTTTCCAATCTTTCCTCATATGACAGTCCCGCCATCCTCGTGAACCTACGCTGCACTGTAACTGTTAAAACAGTATTCTTACAATTCCATCCAATGTAATTTGTTTTAATTTGCAGAATGATCAGTCGACAGGAGAGATTAAAGTGATCGGTGGCGATGACCTCTCTACCTTGACTGGAAAGGTGTGACAATGTTTGCAGGTGTGGAGGGAAGCACCTGTGGCGGCTGGGGTTGGCATTTGAAGTTTTTTTAAAATCATGCTAACATGTTAGCGTGTTTAAAATGGTTCGTCCACTAGGCTTGTTCATTAATCTTCAGAATCCTATAACATGGAATACGGGCCATTCAGCCCATTGTTTCCATGCTGGCACGTGGCCTGCAGTTGGAGCAGAGCTTCCCTGCTGTTGTGTTCAGCGCCCTGCTAATGAAAGAGGGCATCTCGGATGCCGTCTCATCCACGTTATGCAGCCGTCTGGAACCAAGTCCCATTGAACTCATCCTGTGTGTGGAGATGGGATCATCAGCGAACAGGGTGGATTAGATACGCTGATCATCGTCAAAAAATTAACCAAGATAGATTCAGCTGACTTTTATTACAAACAACTTGTTGAGGCTGCTGCACTGAATGGCCTATGCTTATGAAACATCAGCTGTCCATGTCTTCAGAGGTGCTGCCTGACCCATTGAGCTACTCCAACACTTGTGACTTCCTGCACATGTGAGGATACTGGTGGAACTATTGCATGATTAGTGTGCATGTTGCTTGGTCATGCCTCTGTTGGGAAGTTACATGTTTCTGATATTGAACTATTTTTCTTTCTTGCCCTCTTCATATCCACCCATGGGAGACAGAATGTATTAATTGTTGAGGTCAGTAATTTTCTTTCTATTAAATCTCTGCTGCTTTTGGTAATGAATGTTTGAGATTGTGTTGCTTCGAGAGTACAAATTCCCCCCGTGTGTGATCCTGTGCACTCTTCACAGAGCTGCAGTAATGGACAGAGATAATGTGATTCTAGAAATACTGGAACAATCAGGGTAACTTTCTCTCTTGTGAATTGCTTGTCTCATGACATTGGGGTTGTGTTCCTGAAGTTATCTATGAGTTAAAGAGTAAAATAGTAGAGGGTGCACTTCAAATCCACCCAGGTGAATGCAGACCTGGAACTTCTCAATGGTTTAGATGAATGGGACTGTCTGCACTTTTGCTGAAGAGGTAGAGAGCAGATTTGGTGAATGCTTTTGCAGTTTCAGTCGTGAGTGAGAAAGGCTGTTTACTGTGAAATCAGTGACCATTGAATGCTGTGAGCAAATAAACAAGCTAATGAGTTGTTTGCATTTTTACCATGCTTTCAACTTTGATTAGTGGCCCATGAAATTCCATAGATTCATTCAACACAGAAACGGGCCCTTCGGCCAAACTCGTCCAGGCCGACTGACCAAAATGCCCCATCTAACCTAGTTGTATTTGCCTGCGTTTGGCCCATCTATCTATATATATATTACTATCTTGTTTGTTCCTCCGTATGTGTGTTCCTCCGTATGTTTGTGCCATTTGATAGCGTGACAATTTTAGGCCCAACTTACTCGCCATTGTACTGTACCATTGTATTACCCAAGTTTCATTCAAATTAGTGTTATGTTCTTAAAGTTATTGACATTTTAAAGTCTAAAAAATCACTTTTCAACTTACCCTGGCAATCGCCGTCACAATAGGACCCGCCCGAGTGACGGGAGTGGCGGCCAATGGGGGGGCCCGCCAGAGTGACGGGAATGGCGGCCAATGAGGAGGGGGGGCTGCTGAGCTGTCCAGCTGAAACTTTAATAAATGCGCTCCCCCCCTTTCACAATATTCTGCCTATCTAATTGAATTTATTGAAGATTAATGAATGCGGAATATCTGATACAACTGGATCGGGATAATTGAGTAAAGCTGCAGAACCCCACATAAAGTAATTATATCATTATTTGTCTTGAATTTATCGCCAGCAAAATGGGACCAGCTAATTCGTCTTTTGCAAAGTACGCCAGCTGACATTAAGTGCAAAGGTGGGGAATATATGTATTTTAAAAAGACACAATACGGCTGGAGTAACTCAGGGGGTCAGGCAGCAGCTCTGGGGAACAAGCATCGGTGACGATTCGGGTCTGGAGCTTGCAGGCACATATATTTGTCGGCGTCTTAAAGTCTGCGTATGATGATGCCTTTAACGGGGAGTTGGCGGTGACGCATCGCTGCGGCCGAGTCCAAATGCTGCCTGTGCGGTGAGAGAGCCCGACCAGACCCCCGCACCATATCCAACCCCCTGGACCTCGGGCCACAGACAAGGGGGTGAACAACAACGCAGCCGGCTGCTAGCAGGGACTGGACGTCAGCTCCTGTCTGCCGTGACAGAGGCCCGCACTCCCTGGCAAAAGGGGTGGGTTTATTGGGGGTTTTAATGGTCACCATGGTGACCCTCCCTGCTCTCCAGGCTATCACTATAGTACAAGATTACATCATTTGCTATATTGCCCCTCCTGGACAGAGTGTTTTACATTAGGGTCAGTGGCACTCATCCCGACTGTTTTGTGGTCACTATTTATCTACTTATCTACACAAGGTTCCTCTTCGTGTGTGACCCTGGGCAATCGGACTGTTTGTCAAGGAGCCTGTCGAAATTGTGAAGACATCACATCAGCACAGAAACTTGCACTCATCAAAAGCCTTACCCTTCTCAATGTCTAGCAAGTTTTGTGAATTGAGGCATACAGGAACCAAGGCTCGGAGGGGGGCCAATGAGGGGGGGGGGGGTAGAGCTCTCCTACTCACGGCCATCTCCCCTTTCCTCTCCCCACTCGCCAGCCCCTGACCCCGTGGGAGTTTTAAGGGGCATTGAGGGTGGATGGAGTGGGTGAGTGTCGTCAGTTGGGGGAGGGTTTCCGGGCCCGCAGGAGGGGTTTGGACGGAGGGTTGCAGGAGAGATTTGGACCCAATGAGTCCACACCCGGCTATATCCCTCTAAATCTTTCCTATATATGTATTTGGCCAATTGCCTGGTGCGTACCTGTTGTTATTGTATGTGCCTCAACTAACTCCTCTGGCAGTTCGTTCCATACACCTATGACCATCTGAATGAAAAAGTTGCCCCTCAGGTTATCATTCCCCTCTCACCTTAAACTGATGTCCTCTGCTTCTTGATTGCCCTACTCTGGGTAAAAGTCCCTGTGCATTCACCCTATCCCCCTAGTTATTTAATACACCTCTATAAGATCACCCCTCATTCTTTTGCACTCCAAGGAACAAAGTCCTAGCCTTCCCAACCTCTCCCTATAGCTCAGGCCACTAGTCTTGGCAACATTTCCATAAATCTTCTCAACACTCTTTCCAGCTTGATGACATCCTTCCTATAGTATGGTGCCAAAACTAAACACAATACAAATGCAGCCTCACCAACGTCTTGTACAATTAAAAACGTAACATCCCAATTCCTATACTCAGTATCATGACTGATGAAAGCCAATGTACCAAAAGCCATCTTGACCATCCTATCTACCTGTGATGCCACTTGCAAGGAACTATGTACCTGCACTCCTTGATCCTTCTGATCGACATCACTCCTCAAGGACCTGCCATTCACTGTGAAGGTTTGACATCCACAAATGCAACACCTCACACTTATCTGCATTAAACTCTATTGGCCATTCCTCAGCCCACTTGCCCAGCTAATAAAGAACCTGATGTAATTCTTGATAACCATTTTGACTGTCTACAATGCCACCTACTCTAGTGTCATCAGCAAACGTACTAATTATGCCTTGTACATTCTCATCCAAATCATTAATATAAACTACAAACAGCACTGATCCCTGAGGCACACCACTAGTCACAGGCCTCGAACCTTCCACCATCATTGTTTCCTTCTATGAAGCCAATACTGCTGCTCAACAAACGAGGATATTGAGGTAAATACAGAGTAATTATCTTAGGTGACCAAAGGTTTGTGTGACCCAATGCGTTACTCCAGTACTGTGTCTTTTTATGTAAACCAGCATCTGTAGTTCCTTGTTTTAGAATTAGTAGACATTTTGGAGCTTGGGGCACTCTCACCTGTGGGGGAGTGAAGTGTGAGTGGGCTGTGGTGGTGTGAGGTGACTACAGCACACACGTGCACAGACAGGGAGGGGGCAGTGGCCACTAAATCAGTTCTGATGGAGAAGGATCAGTCTCTTCATCCGTGTCATTACCTCGGGTTCACTGACCAGAGAGTAATCAGGAAGAAGAGTGGAGTAGTATCAGTGATGCAGGCTTGGCAGAGGGATGAGAAGGGAGTTACTCAGATGAAGGTGGGTTTTGCTTTGTGTGCATCAGCTCATAACGCTGCTTTTATTCACAGGATATTATTGATACGGGCAAAACAATGCAAACTCTGCTGAACATGTTGCAAGAATATAAACCCAACATGGTGAAGGTGGTGAGGTGAGTGAGTAGCATGGGATAAGGACTTGGTGTTACACTCACCATCCGACTTGGATCGGGGATTGTTATCCTGTACCTAGATCCAGTGAGCACTTCATCATCTAATTACCCCACTCTGCACTCATTCATCCAGAACTCGTGCTGAACACTGCCTTGCCCGCGGAGTGGTTCAGCTTTCTGTCACTCACTGAGCAGTTTAAAGACGCTGTTTCACCACATTTATTGTAAATATGACATGTGCGTTGCTCCACCACACGTACAGTAACAGAACTAGCCCATGGCTTCTCATCATTAATTACCTTCCAATGTGGAGAGGGCTGATTTAATACTAATGTTTATCTTGAAATGATCAAACTGGCATAAGTCGTAAAAGTTATGTACATTTTTTAATTGTCCATCTCGCTGATGTCTGAGGTGTTGTATCAGTAATATCTGTCAGTGTTGCTGCATCATTCCAATTGCACTCTCCTTTTATTAGTCTGCTGGTTAAACGAACTCCACGAAGCGTTGGGTATCGGCCAGATTGTGAGTATTGTTAAGTCACTATTTTATTTGCTTTAACTGGGATGAAGCACTGGCCCAGTGGAGACACAAACCCATCCCTCACACCTCAAACCCTGGCTCCAAGCTTCAAACCATGAATTCCTGTTTGGAGTCACTACTTACTGATCCAATATGAAATAAAATCGATTTAAAAATTAATTTGCATCCTTTAAAGAACATATTAAATGCCATAATATTTCTGGATCAGAGACTTGGGGAAATAGGGGAACAAAGAAGAATAAGTTCAGGAGGTCATGTGACTCTTGGCCTGTTCTGCCAATTGATGTGACAATGGCTAATCTATGATCTTAATTAGTAACAAAAGAGAAACCGAGGAAGAAGCCAGTCATTTAGAACGTGCCTGCTTTGTCTCCGCATTCCTTCCCCACCTACCACCATGTAGAGCCTTATATGGAGCTCTCCTCGTCTCTGCTCATTCAGCATGGAGCAGGTTAGGATGAATTTTACAGAAGGGACATTTAATTGTAATGTTTTGGCAGTGTCAGTCACGTTGGTGAAGGGGTCAATGTCAAGCCGAGAGGGTGGGGTCAGTTATTGCCATCTTTACTGACATTGCCTCATCTTGTTCTTTATCATTCCTAAATGTGTCGCTAACTAAGAACTTTTCTTTCAGTTGTTGGATTTGAAGTTCCTGACAAATTTGTGGTTGGATACGCGCTTGATTATAATGAATACTTTAGGGATTTGAATGTAAGTAGAGACTAATTCATAATTGTAGATTCTTGATTTATTAACTGCTGGCATCATTGTGCATGCATTTGTTGCTTTTATTTTAATTAAAGATGAGATCCTTGGGTTTACAAAGGAAAAACTTATGGATACTGGAAATCTACTTTCCTCGGTGCTCCGGTTTCCTCCCAAGTTACAAAGATGTGTGATTTGTAGGTTAATTGCCCCTAGTGTGGATGAGAAAGTGGCACAACATAGAACTCGTGTGAACAGGAGATCGATGGTTGGCATAGACTTGGTGCACCAAAGGACTGTTTCCATGCTGTATCTCTAAACTAAATCACAATAAAAACACAAGATGCTGGGAAGACTCCTTAGAAAATACCTCCCAACCCCAACTGTAGGAGGGACAAGGACAGCAGAAGCATGGGGACACCACAACCTGGAGGTTGCCCGAACCAACACTCCTGTGTTGATGCAATATGGAAAGCTGGGAGCGATCTGTGCTGCTCTCTGGATCGATGCCTGTAGGGGTTGAGGGGCCAGGCTCAACTTTATCCAAACTCACAATCATGATATTGGGTCCTCCCATTCCTCGCTGCTCCCTGTCTGATATTATACCTATACTGACAGGTAATGCTGGAAACACTCAACAGGTCTGAGAACATAGGTAGAGAGAAAACTACGTTTCAGGGTCATAGTACCTTTATGAAATGTTAGAGGCTATTCAACCAATTGAGACTGCTAGCTGTTGGAGCAATTGCATTCCCACGTGTATTTATATGTAATCTACAGTGCCCTCCATAATGTCTGGGACATAGACCCATCATTTATTTATTTGCCTCTGTACTCCACAATTTGAGATTTGTAATAGAAAAAAATGATGAACAATCTGTCCAGCTTCCACTGGTTCTCGACACTGAGAATTGGTACAAGCAATCCAAAATGCCCTCGCCATATGTTCATTTGTGCACGTGTTTCTCTACTTGCTGTGTTTGGCAGCAGGAATCCCAGAAATGGCTGCCTTGGACGTTGTGCTGTTTAATTCTGCTATCTATCTTTCTGCGAGGTGAAGGCAGCACCCCCACCTTCTTTCAGTGTTGGTGCAGTGTTGGCTCTCTTCTCACCAAATGGTCAAATATCAGTACTGATTGTGCTCAGCAACATGTTTCTTTACAGATGGAGAATACTCTCTGCCCCAATTGATTCCTGTTTTTCTGTTCTCTTTTTCAGCATATTTGTGTAATCAGTGAAAAGGGAAAGGAGAAGTATAAGGCATGAGATTCATGGCATGTGGATGAAGGATTGTTGATTGGAACCTTCTGCTAGCACTCTGGAGATACTTGTGCCCATTGCTGTGTGCTTGTTGCTGTCTGTGAATCTAGATATTTAAAGGGCCATCATGAACCTGCTTAATAATAATAATAATAATAATAACAATAAACATTTATTTTATATAGCGATTTTCCAAGTGCTCAAATACGCTTTACAAAAACAGTCATGACATAAAAACAAACAGACGAACTATCCTGACGGAGAAGCGGCGAACAAATAGCGCCAGCGTCCTCTCACGTCAGACTGTAAAACATAAAGCCAGACTCTTATCAACAATTTGTGGCATTCCATTTCATTCATAAGTTCAGAAATGAATTAATGGTTTTAGACAAAATGACGGTGCCTGAGAAACTCAGCGGGTCAGACAGAGTCTCTCAAGAAGGGTCTTGACCCGAAATGTCACCCTTCTCTCCAAAGATGCTGCCTGTCCCACTGAGTTAATCCAACCTTTTGTGTCTACCTTTGATTTAAACCAGCATCTGCAGTTCTTTCCTCCACATCTCTGGAGAACATGGATAGGTGACATTTTGGGTCGGGACCCTACATCAGACTGATTGTGATTGTGGGGGGGAGGGGGGGGAAAGAAAGCTGGAAGAGAAGAAGGGCAGGACAAAGCCTGGCAGGTAACAGGATACAGGTGAAGGGGAGTTTTGATTGTAGGACACAGGCCGGATATGAAAAGACAAAAGGTATGAGACAAATACATTGAAGAATTGTGAAGGAGGTATATAGATGTGTTACATCTCCTCCTACATAGGCAGTGGGTTTTGTGTGGGATGGCATGAGTGAACTTGCAGAAGGAATAGTCAATAGTGGAAAGGGGTGGGGATGGGAAGATGTTAGAAGTGACTGAAATGTTGGAGAATGATGTGGAGGCTCGTGGGGTGACAGGTGATAGGAGAAGGCTATCCTTGTTCTGGCTAGGGGAGGGCGAGCAGAACTAGTCATGGTAGCGCAGCGGTAGAGTTGCTGCTTTACAGCGAATGCAGCGCCGGAGACTCAGGTTCGATCCTGACTACGGGTGCTGCACTGTAAGGAGTTTGTACGTTCTCCCCGTGACCTGCGTGGGTGTTCTCCGAGATCTTCGGTTTCCTCCCACACTCCAAAGACGTACAGGTATGTAGGTTAATTGGCTGGGTAAATGTAAATGTAAAAATTGTCCCTAGGATAGTGTTAATGTACGGGGATCACTGGGCGGCACGGACTTGGAGGGCCGAAAAGGCCTGTTTCCGGCTGTATATATATGATATGATATGATATGATAAAAGACACTGGTGGGTGAGGAACCACGTTTATTAAAAATACACTTCCCAAATGTCTTAGTATGGACTCATCTTGGGAACATGGGTGGAGATGGAGGGTTTGAGAGATGGAAATTGTCTCTGCAAGAGGCAGGGAGGAAGGAGGTTGAGTCCAGATCGCATGGGAATCGGTTGGTTTGTAGCAGACCCACAGACTGGAGGTCTGTCCCCTGTGATGGAGACGGGAACATGAATTCCCCCACCGCACTCAGAAGAGCATCCCGACTTGTAATGTCACGTAGAAAATAGGTGCAGGAGTAGGCCATTCGGCCTTTCGAGCCATTCAATATGATCATGGCCAATCTAAAATCAGTACCACGTTCCTACTTTTATCCCATATCCCTTGATTCCATTAGCCACTGGAGGGGTGACATAGGGACTGACGATGTAGAGTCACTGTGGATAGAGTTGAGGAATTGTAAAGATAAGAAGACACTAACGGGAGCTATCGACAGGCCCCTAAACAGTAGCCTGGAGGCCAATTCACTGCATGTTTTCAAGAGAGAGTTAGATTAAGGCAGAGAATTCCACAGATTCACAACACTGGGTGAAAAAGTTTCTCCTCGTCTCAGTCCTAAATGGCCTACCCCTTATTCTTGAACTCTGACCCCCCCTGGTTCTGGACTCTAACTGAGGCTCAGTTAGAGATTGGTAGATATGACATTGTGTAGATTACAGAGACATGGCTGCAGGAGGATCGGGACTGGGAACTGAATATTCAGGGTATACGTCCCATAGAAAGGACAGGCAGGTGGGCAGAAGAGGTGGGATAGCTTTGTTGGTGAGGGATGAAATTAAGTCCCTTGGGAGGGGTGACATAGGGACTGACGATGTAGAGTCACTGTGGATAGCGTTGAGGAATTGTAAAGATAAGAAGACACTAACGGGAGCTATCGACAGGCCCCTAAACAGTAGCCTGGATATAAGGTGTAAGTTGCAGCAGGAGTTAAAATGGCATATAACAAAGGTAATGTGGTTAGGGGGGATTTCATTACAATACAATACAATATATCTTTATTGTCATTGTACAGGGGTACAACGAGATTGGGAATGCGCCTCCCATACGATGCAATAATTTAATTAGCTAGTCAGTATTCACTTAAACAACAACAACCCAACGAAACAAATTGTAACAGTTTTAGACAGAATAAAGTGCAAGTAGATCTGTGCGTTTTGACCATCCGGCTCAGCAGGACCGGTTCATGGCAGCTATGGCCCTGGGGATGAAGCTGTTCCTGAGTCTGGAGGTGCGGGCGTAGAAGGCCTTATATCGTCTGCCTGATGGAAGGAGTTCGAACAGATTGTTGCAGGGGCGTGAAGAGTCTTTGTGGATGCTGGTGGCTTTTCTGAGGCATCGTGTGTTGTAGATGCCCTCCAAGGCTGGTAGCTGTGTTCTGATGGACCTCTGAGCTCTATGGACTATCCGCTGAAGAGCTTTCCTTTCTGCCTCCGTGCAGCTGAGGTACCACACAGGGATACCATGTGTTAGGATGCTCTCTATAGTGCAGCGGTAGAATGTCGTCAACCGCTGTTGGGGTAGACCAGACTTCTTCAGTGTTCTTAGGTAGAACAGTCGTTGCTGTGCCTTCTTGACCAACCATGTTAGGTCCTCCGAAATGTGAGTGCCCAGAAACGTGAAGCTGGACACTCTCTCCACATTGTCCCCGTTGATAAAGATCGGGGCGTATTCCCCGTTATGTGACCTACGGAAGTTGATGTTCAGCTCCTTGGTCTTGGTGGTATTTAGGGACAGGTTGTTATCAGAGCACCAGTCCGCCAGGTTCTGCGCCTCCGCTCTGTATTTTTTTCATCATTATGCAGGTAGTCTGCGAAAATCAGGTTGGTTCTGGACCCCAAGAAAGGAGTTTGTAGAGTGCCTCCGAGATGGATTCTTAGAGCAGCTTGTACTGGAGCCTACCAGAGAAAAGGCAATTCTGGATTTATTGTCCAATGAACTAGATTTAATAAGGGAACTCAAGGTAAAGGTAGTGGAGGTAGTAACCACAATATTAGTTTTAATCTGCAATTTGAGAGGGAGAAGGTTAAAGCAGAAGTGTCAGTGTTGCAGTTGAACAAAGGGGACTATGAAGGCATGAGAGAGGAGCTGGCCAAGGTCGACTGGAAAAGGATCCTAGCAGGAATGACGGTGGAACAGCAATGGCAGGGATTTCTGGGCATAATGCAGAAGATGCAGGATCATTTCATTCCAAAGAGGAAGAAAGATTCTAAGGGGAATAAAACTAAACGAAAAGATGTATAACAAAGCAAAATGTAGCGGGAAGCCAGAGGATTGGGAAACTTTCAAAGGACATGAGAAGGTAGCAAAACGGGCAATGCGGGCTGAAAAGATGGAAGTACAAGGGTAAGCTGGCCAAGAATATAAAGAAGGACGGTAAAAGCTTCTTTAGGTATGCTTAAGAGAAAAAGATTAGTAAAGACAAATGTGGGTCCCTTGAAGGCAGAAACGGGTGAAATTATTATGGGTAACAAGGAAATGGCAGAAGAGTTAAACAGGTACTTCGGATCTGTCTTCGCTAAGGAAGACACAAACAATCTCCCAGATGTACTAGAGGACAGAGGATCTAGGGAGACAGAAGAATGGAAAGATATCTGCATAAGGTGAGAAATAGTATTGGGTAGACTGATGGGACTGAGGGCTGATGGTCTGCATCCTAGGGTACTCAAGTAGGTGGCTCTAGAAATCATGGACGCATTGTAGTGTAAGAAAATAACTGCAGATGCTGGTACAAATCGAAGGTCAAACGTCGCCCATTCCTTCTCTCCTGAGATGCTGCCTGACCTGCTGAGTTACTCCAGCATTTTGTGAATAATGGACGCATTGGTGATCATTTAAAAAAAAATATATATTTTATTTATTTATTTTCTGGTCAATACAATACAAAAGATTGACCATACGGTTGTGAAAGTCAAATAGTGCAAAATCATTGAGTCAAAAATAAAACAATATAATCACACATGATATTTTCTGACTGAAAAAAAAGGTGAAGGCAGAAGCCAAAGCTTATTGTGCCTACCCTTAATACTTAACAAAATATAATTTAAAAAAAACACAACATCATAAGTCAGAAGCAGATAAACAAAATGTAGAAGGAAACACAAATATAGTCAAGATCCATCATTTCTGTCATGTCAGTCATTTCCCAGTGCTGATCACATATTTTGTATCTTTCAAATATAATATTTTTGAACATTTTCTTGAATTTACACATATTACTGCTCTTTTAATTCATTTTTGCAACTATTCCATAAATTGACCCCTTTAGCAGTCACACATCTATTTTTCACATTTGTTCTTACCCTCATTTTTTCAAATAAATAATTACCCCTGATGATACCTGTTCTTCCTCACTGAAAACACCTTGGATACAGTCAGGACGTATATTTTCTTTTGCTCTGAACATTATTTGCAGGGTTTTAAAGTCTACTAGGTCCATAACTTTAAGGGCATATGATTTCATAAATAATGGATTGGTTAGGTCATTATAACCAGCCTTATTGACAATTCTTATAGCTCTTTTTTGCAATATAAAGATTGAATTAGTGCTAGTTTTGTAGGCGTTCCCCATACTTCCACACAGTATGTAATATATGGAATAATGAGTGAGCAATATAACATAAATAGTGAATTTTGATTCAAGATGGCCTTAGTATTGCAATGGATTTAGACAGTTTTGATTTGATATGTTTTATGGGAGGTTTCCAACAGAGCTTATGATCTATTATCACTCCCAAGAATTTATTTTCATATACTCTTTCAATTTCTACATCATTAATCATAAGTGTTACCTCCGAATTTATTTTTCCATTTCCAAACACAATAAATTTTGTTTTACTTAGATTTAATGACAATTTATTAGTATCAAACCACTTCTTTAGGGTTTCCAATTCCCCTTTAACTGTGTCCAAAAGTTGCTTCATGTTTTTCCCTGAACAAAATAAATTTGTGTCATCCGCAAATATAACTAAATGTAACAATTTTGACACCTTACAAATATAATTTATGTAGAATATACAGTGCAATCAGAAAGTATTCAGACCCCTTCACTTTTTCCACATTTTGCTACATTACAGCCTTATTTTAAAATGGATTAAATTCTTTTTTTTTACATCAATCTACACACAATACCCCATAATAAAAAAGCGAAAACAGGTGTTTAGAAATTTTGGCAAAGTAATTTAAAAGAAATAACTGAAATATCACATTTACACAAGTATTCAGACCCTTTGCTGTGACACTCAAAATTGAGCTTACGTTCATCCTGTTTCCATTGATTATCCTTGAGATGTTTCTACAACGTGATTGGAGTCCACCAGTTGTAAATTAAATTGATTGGACATGATTTGGAAAGGCACACACCTGTCTATATAAGGTCCCACAGTTGACAGTGCATGTCAGAGCAAAATCCAAGCCATGAAGATGAAGGAATGGTCCGTAGGCTTCCGAGACAGGATTGTGTCAAGACACAGATCTGCGGAAGGGTATAAATCAATTTGTGCATCATTGCAGGTCCCAAAGAGCACGGTGCCCTCTGTCATTCTTAAATGGAAGAACTTTGGAACCATCAGGACTCTTCATAGAGCTGGCTGCCCGGCCAAACTAAGCAATTAGGAGAGAAGGGCCTTGGTCAGGGAGGTGACCAAGAACCCGATGGTCACTCTGACAGAGCTCCAGAGTTCCTCTGTGAAAATGGAGAACCTTCCAGAAGGACAACTCTATCTGCAGCACTCCACCAATCAAGTCTTTATGGTAGAGTGGCCAGACGGAAGCCACTCCTCAGTAAAAGGCACATGACAGCCCACTTGGAGTTTGCCCAAAGGCACCTAAAGGACTCTCAGACCATGAGAAACAAGATTCTCTGGTCTGATGAAACCAAGATTGAACTCTTTGGCCTGAATGCCAAGCAGCACCGCTCATCACCTGGCTAATACCATACCTATGGTGAAGCATGGTGGTGGCAGCATCATGCTGTGGGGTTGTTATTCAGCGGCAGGAACTGGGAGACTAGTCAGGATCGAGGGAAAGATGAACAGAGCAAAGTACAGAGAGATCCTTGATGAAAACCTGCTCCAGAGCGTTCTGGACCTCAGTTCACATTCCAACAGGACAACAACCCTAAGCACACAGCCAAGACAATGCAGGAGTGGCTTTGTGACAAGTCTGTGAATGCCCCTGAGTGGCCCAGCCAGAGCCCGGACATGAACCCGATCGAACATCTCTGGAGGGACCTGCAAATAGCTGTGCATCGACACTCCCATTCCAACCTTGCAGAGCTTGAGAGGATCTGCAGAGAAGAATGGGAGAAATTACCCGAATACATGTGTGCCAAGCTTGTAGCATTATACCCAAGAAGACAAGGCTGTAATCGCTGCCAAAGGTGCCTCAACAAAGTACTGAGTAAAGGGTCTGAATACTTATGTAAATGTGATATTTCAGTTATTTCTTTTTAATTACTTTGCAAAAAATTCTAAACACCTGTTTTCGCTTTTTATTATGAGGTATTGTGTGTAGATTGATGATAAAAAAAAGAATTTAATCTATTTCAAAATATTGCTGCAACATAGCAAAATGTGGAAAAAGAGAAGGGGTCTCAATACTTTCTGAATGCACTGTTTAGAGCATTTTCCAATGGGGTATTGTGTGCAGTTTTGGTCTCCTAAATTAAGAAAGAACATCCTTGCTATTGAGGCAGTGAAGCATAGGTTCACGATGTTAATCCCCGGGATGGTGGGACTGTCATTTGAGGAAAGATTAGAAAGACTGGTCTTATAATCACTGGAATTTAGAAGGATGAGAGGGGTTCTTATAGAAACGTATTAAATTATAACAGGACTGGACAAGCTAGATACAGGAAAAATGTTCCCAATGTTGGGGGAGTCCAGAACCAAGGACCATTTAAAACTGTGAGGAGAAACTTTTTACCCAGAGTTGTGAATTTGTGGAATTCTCTGCCACAGAAGGCAGTGGAGGCCAATTTACTGGATGAATTTAAAAGAGAGTTAGATAGAGCTCTAGGGGCTAGTGGAATCAAGGGATATGGGGAGAAGGCAGGCACAGGTTACTGATTATGGAAGATCACAATGATTGGTGATGCTGGCACGAAGGGCCAAATGGCCTCCTCTTGCACCTATTTTCTATAATTCTGTTTCCCCCAACAAGGAGAACATTTTTCCTGCATATAGCCCATCCAATCCGTTAAAATTTTTATATGTTTCTATAAGATCTCCTCTCATCCTTCTAAATTCCAGTGAATACAAGCCCAGTCGACACATTCTTTAATCATATGTCAGTCCCGCCATCCCGGGAATTAACCTGGTAAACCTACGCTGCACTCTAGCAAGAATATACTTCCTCAAATTAGGAGACCAAAACTGCACACAATACCCCAGGTGCGGTCTCACCAGGGCCCTGTACAACTGCAGTAGGACCTCCTTGTTCCTAAACTCAAATCCTCTCGCAATGAAGGCCAACATGCCATTAGCTGTCTTCACTGCCTACTGAACCTGCAGGCTTACTTTCAGTGACCGATGTAGTACCACATCCAGGTCTCGTTGCAACTGTCCATGTTATCCCAAGATGCCGGAGCCACTGAGTTACTCTAGTACTCTGCCTTTTTTTTGAAAACCAGCATCTGTGGTTCCTTGTTCTGAATATTTTCAACATCGTGAAGATGGGCGGGAAGCCAGAGGATTTGAGACTCTTTTAAAGAGCAACAGAAGATAACTAAAAAGGCAATACGGGGAGAAAAGATGAGGTACGAGGGTAAGCTAGCCAAGAATATAAAGGAGGATAGTAAAAGCTTCTTTAGGTATGTGAAGAGGAAAAAAATAGTTAAGACAAATGAGGGTCCCTTGAAGACAGAAGCAGGTGAATTTATTATGGGGAACAAGGAAATGGCAGATGAGTTGAACAGGTACTTTGGATTTGTCTTCACTAAGGAAGACACAAACAATCTCCCAGATGTACTAGTGGACAGAGGTCCCAGGGTGACAGAGGAACTGAAGGAAATTGACATTAGGCAGGAAATGGTGTTGGGTAGACTGATGGGACTGAAGGCTGATAAATGCCTAGGGCCTGATGGTCTGCATCCCAGGGTACTTAAGGAAGTGGCTCTAGAAATCGTGGATGCATTGGTGATCATTTTCCAATGTTCTATAGATTCAGGATCAGTTCCCGTGGATTGGAGGATAGCTAATGTTATCCCACTTTTTAAGAAAGGAGGGAGAGAGAAAACGGGAAATTATAGACCAGTTAGCCTGACATCATTGGTGGGGAAGATGCTGGGTCAATTATAAAAGAAGAAATTGCAGAACATTTGGAGAGGATAGGAACAGGATCGTTCCGAGTCAACGTGGATTTACGAAGGGGAAATTATGCTTGACTAATCTTCTGGAATTTTTTGAGGATGTAACTCGGACAATAGACAAGGGAGAGCCAGTGGATGTAGTGTAAATGGACTTTCAGAAAGCCTTTGATAAGGCCCCACATAGGACAATAGACAATAAACAATAGACAATAGGTGCAGGAGTAGACCATTCGGCCCTTCGAGCCAGCACCACCATTCAATGTGATCATGGCTGATCATTCTCAACCAGTACCCCGTTCTTGCCTTCTCCCCATACCCCTTGACTCCGCTATCCTTAAGAGCTCTATCTAGCTATCTCTTGAATGCATTCAGAGAATTGGCCTCCACTGCCTTCTGAGGCCGTGAATTCCACAGATTTACAACTCGCTGACCGAAAAAGTTTTTCCTCATCTCCGTTCGAAATGACCTACCCCTTATTCTTAAACTGTGGCCCCTGGTTCTGGACTCCCCCAACATTGTGAACATGTTTCCTGCCTCTAAAGTGTCCAACCCCTTAATAATCTTATATGTTTCGATAAGATCCCCTCTCATCCTTCTAAATTCCTGTGTATACAAGCCTAGTCGCTCCAGTCTTTCAACATATGACAGTCCCGCCATTCCGGGAATTAACCTAGTAAACCTACGCTGCACGCCCTCAATAGCAAGAATATCCTTCCTCAAATTTGGAGACCAAAACTGCACACAGTACTCCAGGTGCGGTCTCACTAGGGCCCTGTACAACTGCAGAAGGACCTCTTTGTTCCTATGCTCAACTCCTCTTGTTATGAAGGCCAACATTCCATTGGCTTTCTTCACTGCCTGCTGTACCTGCATGCTTCCTTTCAGTGACTAGGACACCCAGATCCCGTAGTACGTCCACTTTTCCTAACTTGACACCACTCAGATAATAATCTGCCTTCTTATTCTTACCACCAAAGTGGATAACCTCACACTTATCCACATTAAACTGCATCTGACATGCATCCGCCCACTCACACAACTTGTTCAAGTCACCCTGTAACCTCATAGCATCTTCCTCACAGCTCACAGGAATCTCACAGGAGTTTAGTGGGCAAAATTAAAGCACATGGTATTGGGGGTAGGGTACTGACATGGATAGAAAATTGGTTGGCAGACAGGAATCAAAGAGTAGGGATTACTGAATGGCAGGCAGTAACTAGTGGGGTACCACAAGGCTCGGTGCTGGGACCGCAGTTATTTACAATATACATTAATGACTTAGATGAAGGGATTAAAAGTAACATTAGCAAATTTGCAGATGACACAAAGCTGGGTGGCAGTGTGAACTGCAAAGAGGATGTTAGGAGGTTGCAGGGTGACTTGGACAGATTGAGTGAGTTGGCAGATGCATGGCAGATGCAGTTTAATGTGGGTAAATGTGAGGTCCTTGTTTAGGAAAATAACTGCAGATGCTGGTACAAATCGAAGGTATCACACAATGCTGGAGTAACTCAGCAGGTCAGGCAGTATCTAGGAGAGAGGGAATGGGTGACATTTTGGGTTGAGACCCTTCTTCAGACTGAAGGGTCTCGACTCGAAACGTCACCCATTTCCTCTCTATCTAACTATCTAATGTTGGGGGAGTCCAGAAGCAGGGGCCATTTAAAACTGAGATGAGAAGAAACTTTTTACCCAGAGTTGTGAATTCGTGGAATTCTCTGCCATAGAAGGCAGTGGAGGCCAATTTACTGGATGAATTTAAAAGAGAGTTAGATAGAGCTCTAGGGGTTAGTGGAATCAAGGGATATGGGGAGAAGGCAGGCACAGGTTACTGATTATGGATGATCAGCCATGATCACAAAGAATGGCGGTGCTGGCTCGAAGGGCCAAATGACCTCCTCCTGCACCAATTTTCTATGTTTCCCCCAACATAGGGAACATTTTTCCTGCGTCTAGCCCAGGTGCAACGAGACCTGGGTGTGCTTGTTCATCAGTCACTGAAAATAAGCATGCAGGTTCAGCAGGCAGTGAAGAAAGCTAATGGCATGTTGGCCTTCATTGCGAGAGGATTTGAGTTTAGGAGCAAGGAGGTCCTACTGCAGTTGTGGTTGCTTCTGTTGCTAACTGCTTCGTGATTTCAAGGTGCTTTTGAACGTTGCTGGATGGATGTCAAATATGCAGAACATCACTCATTGTGATGCCAGAACTGTTGAATGGCTCGATTGTTACACAGCAGAAATTGCTTTACATGTTAACCCGGATACAGGATTGCAAGAAAGGTGGCATAATGAACACAAGGGAGAGAGAAAGGAGCCTACACATAGATCATTGTCCTTCTATGAGGAACTTTGCAAAGATATTAGTAGAAATGGAACCTGTGTTAAAACTGAAGTGAGTTCACATTCACTGTTTCAAGGCAACAGGTTTGGGGAGAATCAAAAAGAGTGGCGGGGGGAATTTGGGAGAAGGATGGAAGGGATTGAGTATTGGAGGCAATTTGGAATAGTGGGATGAAGGATTTGGGGATAGGGTTGAGGGAGAATATTTTAGAATGAAACCATGCTATGGGGATGTAACCATTAATGGCGTAATGAGGGTGGTGATATGCAAGTGAATGGAATTGGCAAAAGGAAAATGTTTGCCTACCAGGGACTGTCATATGAGGAAAGATTGAAAAGACTAGGCTTGTATTCACTGGAGTTTGGAAGGATGAGAGGGGATCTTATAGAAACATAAAATTATAAAAGGACTGGACAAGCTAGATGCAGGAGAAATGTTTCCAATGTTGGGCGAGTCCAGAACCAGGGGCCACAGAATAAAGGGGAGGCCATTTAAAACTGAGGTGAGAAAAAACCTTTTCACCCAGAGAGTTGTGAATTTGTGGAATTCTCTGCCACAGAGGGCAGTGGAAGCCAAATCACTGGATGGATTTAAGAGAGAGTTAGATAGAGCTCTAGGGGCTAGTGGAATCAAGGGATATGGGGAGAAGGCAGGCACGGGTTATTGATTGGGGATGATCAGCCATGATCATATTGAATGGCGGTGCTGGCTCGAAGGGCCGAATGGTCTCCTCCTGCACCTATTATCTATGTTTCTAGTGTATGGTACATTGAGGTATGAAGTAAATTGTGTAGTTTGATATAACTAAAGTGGGGAACTTCTTGCATTCTGGAGATAGTTCACAGGAGCCCACCAGAGTGATTCGTGGGTTGAGCTGCTTGTGCGTCCTGTGATGAATATAACATATAACATATAACAACTACAGCATGGAAACAGGCCTGTCCGGCCCTACCAGTCCACGCCGACCATTCTCCCTGACCTAGTCTCATCTACCTGCACTCAGACCATAACCCTCCAATCCCCTCCTATCCATATACCTATCCAATTTACTCTTAAATAATAAAATCGAGCCAGCCTCCACCACTTCCACCGGAAGCCCATTCCATACAGCCACAACCCTCTGAGTAAAGAAGTTCCCCCTCATGTTACCCCTAAACCTTTGTCTGAAGCTATGTCCCCTTGTTGGAATCTTCCCCACTCTCAAAGGGAAAAGCCTACCCACGTCAACTCTGTCCGTCCCTCTCAAAATTTAAAAAAATTTGTGTTCTGACTGGGTCGATATTTGCTGAGGTTTGGAAAAACAAGAGTTGATTTTTATTGGTATACAATACCGAGTGGTCTTGAAAGGCTTACATTGTTTCAGAATAAGAAGTCGTCATTTAGTCAGTATTGAGTAATGAGGAAGGGTTAGTTAGCAGTCTTGTTGTGCGAGGCCCCTTGGGCAAGAGTGAACATAATATGGTGGAGTTCTTCATTAGGATGGAGAGTGACAAAGTCAATTCAGAAACTCATTTACATCGGCGAAACCAAGCGCAGGCTCGGCGATCGCTTCGCTGAACACCTGCGCTCGGTCCGCATTAACCAAACTGATCTCCCGGTGGCCGAGCACTTCAACTTCCCCTCCCATTCCCAGTCTGACCTTTCTGTCATGGGCCTCCTCCAGTGCCATAGTGAGGCCCACCGGAAATTGGAGGAACAGCACCTAAATTTTCGCCTGGGCAGTTTGCAGCCCAGTGGTATGAACATCGACTTCTCCAACTTTAGATAGTTCCTCTGTCCCTCCCTTCCCCATCTCCTTCCCAGATCTCCCTCTATCTTCCTGTCTCCACCTATATCCTTCCTTTGTCCTGCCCCCCTGACATCAGTCTGAAGAAGGGTCTCGACCCGAAACGTCACCCATTCCTTCTCTCCCGAGATGCTGCCTGACCTGCTGAGTTACTCCAGCATTTTGTGAATAAATTGATTTGTACCAGCATCTGCAGTTATTTTCTTATACAATTCAGAAACAAGTGTTCTGAACTTAAAGAAAGGTAACTTTGAGGGTATGAGACGTGAATTGTCCAAGATAGACTGGCAATTGATACTTAAAGGGTTGACGGTGGACATGCAATGGAAGGCATTTAAAGATCGCATGGATGAACTACAACAATTGTTCATCCCAGTTTGGAAAGGTAGTATAAGAAAATAACTGCAGATGCTGGTACAAATCGATTTATTCACAAAATGCTGGAGTAACTCAGCAGGTCAGGCAGCATCTCGGGAGAGAAGGAATGGGTGACGTTTCGGGTCGAAACCCTTCTTCAGACTGATGTCAGGGGGGCGGGACAAAGGAAGGATATAGGTGGAGACAGGAAGATAGAGGGAGATCTGGGAAGAGGGAGGGGAAGGGAGGGACAGAGGGACTATCTAAAGTTGGAGAAGTCGACGTTCATACCACTGGGCTGCAAACTGCCCAGGCGAAATATGAGGTGCAGTTCCTCCAATTTTCGGTGGGCCTCACTATGGCACTGGAGGAGGCCCATGACAGAAAGGTCAGACTGGGAATGAGAGGGGGAGTTGAAGTCCTCGGCCACCGGGAGATCAGTTTTGTTAATGCAGTCCGAGCGCAGGTGTTCAGTGAAGCAATCGCCGAGCCTGTGCTTGGTTTCGCCGATGTAAATGAGTTGACATCTAGAGCAGCGGATGCAATAGATGAGGTTGGAGGAGGTGCAGGTGAACCTTTGTCTCACCTGGAAAGACTGTTTGGGTCCTTGGATGGAGTTGAGGGGGGAGGTAAAGGGACAGGTGTTGCATCTTGTGCGGTTGCAGGGGAAAGTGCCCGTGGTTGGGGTGGTTTGGGTAGGAAGGGACGAGTGGACCAGGGAGTTACGGAGGGAACGGTCTCTGCGGAACGCAGAGAGGGGAGGGAATGGGAAGATATGGCCAGTGGTGGGGTCCCGTTGTAGGTGACGGAAATGTTGGTGGATGATATGTTGGATCCGCTGGCTGGTGGGGTGGAAGGTGAGAACGAGGGGGATTCTGTCCTTGTTGCGAGTGGGGGAGGGGGAGCAAGAGTGGAGCTGTGGGACGTAGAAGAGACCCTAGTGAGAGCCTCATCTATAATGGAGGAGGGGAAGCCCCGTTTCCTGAAGAACGAGGACATCTCGGAAGCCCTAGTGTGAAACACCTCATCCCGGGCGCAGATGCGGCGTAGACGGAGGAATTGGGAGTAGGGGATAGACTTTGTGCAGGGGACCGGGTGGGAAGAAGTGTAGTCCAGATAGCTGTGCGAGTCAGTGGGTTTATAGTAAATGTCCGTCACTAGTCTGTTCCCTGTGATGGAGATGGTGAGGTCCAGAAATGGGAGGGAGATGTCGGAGATAGTCCAGGTATATTTAAGGGCAGGATGGAAATTGGAGGTGAAGTGTATGAAGTCAGTGAGTTCTGCATGGGTGCAAGAGGTAGCACCAATGCAGTCATCGATGTAGCGGAGGTAGAGTTCGGGGATGGGGCCAGTGTACGTCTGGAACAGGGATTGTTCGACGTACCCGACAAAGAGGCAGGCGTAGCTAGGGCCCATGCGAGTGCCCATAGCTACGCCTCTGGTTTGGAGGAAGTGGGAGGAGTCAAAGGAGAAGTTGTTGAGGGTAAGAACCAGCTCTGCTAGGCGGAGGAGAGTGTTGGTCGATGGGGATTGGCTGGTTCTACGGTCGAGGAAGAAACGGAGGGCTTCGAGACCATCCTTGTGGGGGATGGAAGTGTAGAGTGACTGGACATCCATGGTGAAGATGAGGGAGTGGGGGCCTGGGAACCGGAAGTTATCGAGGAGATGGAGAGCGTGTGAGGTGTCTTGGACGTAGGTGGGGAGGGATTTAACCAGGGGGGGGGATAGGATGGAGTCGAGGTAGGTAGAGATAAGTTCGGTGGGGCATGAGCAGGCAGAGACAATGGGTCTGCCGGGACAGTTCTGTTTGTGGATTTTGGGTAGGAGGTAGAATCGGGCCGTGCGGGGCTGGGGAACTATGAGATTGGAGGCACTGGGGGGTAGATCGCCGGAGGTGATGAGGTCCGTGATGGTGCTGCTGATAAAGGTCTGGTGTTGGTCGGTGGGGAAACCAGGAAAGGTAGTGCATTCGTGGCTAACAAGGGAAATCAAGGATAGTATTAAAACAAAAGATGAAGCATATAAATTAGCCAGAAAAAGTAGCATACCAGAGGACTGGGAGAAATTCAGAGTCCAGCAGAGGCAGACAAAGGGCTTAATTAGGTAAGGGAAAATAGATTATGAGAGAAAACTGGCAGGGAACATAAAAACTGACTGCAAAAGCTTTTATAGATATGTGAAGAGAAAAAGACTAGTTAAGACAAATGTAGGTCCCTTGCAGTCGGAAACAGGTGAATTGATCATAGGGAACAAGGAGATGGCAGACCAATTGAACAACTACTTTGGTTCTGTCTTCACTAAGGAAGACATAAACAATCTGCCGGAAATAGCAGGGGACCGGGGATCTAATGAGATGGAGGAACTGAGGGAAATCCAGGTTAGTCGGGAAGTGGTGTTAGGTAAATTAAATGGATTAAAGGCAGATAAATCCCCAGGGCCAGATAGGCTGCATCCCAGTGCTTAAGGAAGTAGCCCCAGATATAGTGGATGCATTAGTGATAATTTTTCAAAACTCTTTAGATTCTGGAGTAGTTCCTGAGGATTGGAGGGTAGCTAATGTAACCCCACTTTTTAAAAAGGGAGGGAGAGAGAAAACGGGGAATTATAGACCAGTTAGCCTAACATCGGTAGTGGGGAAAATGCTAGAGTCAGTTATTAAAGATGTGATAGCATCACATTTGGAAAGTGGTGAAATCATCGGACAAAGTCAGCATGGATTTATGAAAGGCAAATCATGTCTGACGAATCTTATAGAATTTTTCGAGGATGTGACTAGTAGAGTGGATAAGGGAGAACCAGCCAATGTGTTATATCTGGACTTTCAGAAGGCCTTCGACAAGGTCCCACATAGGAGATTGGTGTACAAAGTTAAAGCACACGGTATTGGGGGTTCAGCGTTGAGGTGGATAGAGAATTGGTTGGCGGACAGGAAGCAAAGATTAGGAATGGCAGGCAGTGACTAGTGGGGTACCGCAAGGCTCAGTGCTGGGACCCCAGTTATTTACAATATATATTAATGATTTGGACGAGGGAATTGAATGCAACATCTCTAAGTTTGCAGATGACACGAAGCTGGGTGGCAGTGTTAGCTGCGAGGAGGATGCTAGGAGGCTGCAGAGTGACATGGATAGATTAGGCGAGTGGGCAAATGCATGGCAGATGCAATATAATGTGGATAAATGTGAGGTTATCCACTTTGGCGGCAAGAACAGGAAAGCAGAGTATTACCTGAATGGTGGCCAATTAGGAAAAGGGGAGATGCAACGTGACCTGGGTGTCATGGTGCACCAGTCATTGAAAGCAAGCGTGCAGGTGCAGCAGGCAGTGAAGAAAGCGAATGGTATGTTAGCATTCATAGCAAGAGGATTTGAGTATAGGAGCAGGGAGGTTCTGCTGCAGTTGTGCAGAGCCTTGGTGAGACCACACCTGGAGTATTGTGTGCAGTTTTGGTTTCCTAATCTGAGGAAAGACATTCTAGCCTTAGAGGAAGTACAGAGAAGGTTCACCAGATTGATCCCTGGGATGGCAGGACTTTCATATGAAGAAAGACTGGATAGACTAGGCTTATACTCGCTGGAATTTAGAAGACTGAGGGGGGATCTTATAGAAACATATAAAATTCTTAAGGGGTTGGAGAGGCTAGATGCGGGAAGATTGTTCCCGATGTTGGGGAAGTCCAGAACCAGGGGTCACAGCTTAAGGATAAGGGGGAAGTCTTTTAGGACCGAGATGAGAAAACATTTCTTCACACAGAGAGTGGTGAGTCTGTGGAATTCTCTGCCACAGAAGGTAGTTGAGACCAGTTCAATGGCTATATTTAAGAGGGAGTTAGATGAGGCTCTTGTGGCTTAAGGGATCAGGGGGTATGGAGAGAAGGCAGGTACAGGTTACTGAGCTGGATGATCAGCCATGATCATATTGAATGGTGGTGTAGGCTCGAAGGGCCGAATGGCTTACTCCTGTACTTATTTTCTATGTTTCTAAGTATAATGAATCTTGAAATCCTCCAGACAAGAGGTGTTGGGATTAAATCATTGTGTATGTTCAGCTGAGACTTTGGTCTGGGGAGGGTTTTAAATTCCAGGCAACAATTCAATTTTGAACATCCTATAAAACAATTTCTAACACTGTTTATTCATTAGATTTAAGCTGAATGGATGTATGGTTCTAAATTAGCTGAAGCTACAAGTTAGAAAATAAAGTTGTAAAGAAGCTTGAAAGTTGTAAAGAAGCAAGAGATGTAAACGGGTTATGTGAGTGGGCAAAGATCTGGAATATCGGGCTATGTGGGGACATGTGGAAATGTCCATATTGGGAGGAAAATAAAAAAATGCCATTGTAGTTGAACAATTCAGAGAGGGGATGGTGCAGTACTGGAACATGTTACCACAGAGGGGGGGGGGGGGGGGGGGGGGGGGTTATTTTGTGGTGTTGTGGCTTTGTTGGGGAAATCAGACCAATTCAAGTTTGATCTTTGTGGACTGCAGTAAGGACCGAGACTTGGATTCACGGGACGCTGCTCCCGAAGGAAAATCCTTGCAATCCGAGGCAGGTTGACAAATTAGATACACATTTGGCTTAGTAATTGCCATGTTTCTGTGCAGTTTAGCTACGACTTTACGACCTAAGACTCAGACCATCTGTGTTTCCAGATAACTTTATAACCCTTTTCCTTAAATGTCCTTCTACCTTGGACACAGGTGCCAATTGACCATCACTCATTCAGTTAGTGTCCATGGCCAGGTTTTAATCATCTATAGATTTAACGCATTATTCTTGGACTGGAAATTTCATGAATATTGCATTTGTTTAGTGATTGATTAATAAAAATTATATTAGCGTAAAAGGAAATGGCAGAAAAATTAATCGTATTTTTTCTGTCTTCATTGAAGATGTACAAGTTCTTCGGGAGGAAGACCAAAGACGTTAGCACTAGTTAAAAAATGAATGGAATTGAAAGATGATAAATCCACGAATCCTGATAACAAACATCTCGAGGTGAAGATGGTTGTCATGGAGAAAGTTATCTTTCAACATTTCAATGGTAGAGTGGACATAAGGGGCAGAGTGGCTTCATCCTACTGTTTCTCAGGGACTTGTATATCAGTGGTCTGCCACTGCACTGATGACAATATCTCCACAGAGCTCAGCTTTTGCCACTTATTTGAAGTCCTTTTAAAAGTATTTTGTTTCAGATTGATGTGAATACACCAGGCCTTAAATCCAACCTTAATCCTGGATAGAGTGGATGTGGAGAGGATGTTTCCACTAGTGGGAGAGTCTAGGACCAGAGGTCATAGCTACAGAATTAAAGGACGTTCCTATGGGAAGAAGATCAGGAAAAATTTCTTTAGTCAGAGGATGGTGAATCTGTCGAATTCATTGCCACAGAAGGCTGTGGAGGCCAAGTCAATGGATATTTTTACGGCAAAGATAGTTAGATTCTTGATTAGTATGGGTGCCAGGGGTGATGGGGAGAAGGCAGGAGAATGGAGTTGAGAGGGAAAGATAGATCAGCCATGATTGAATGGCGGAGTAGACTTGAAGGGCCGAATGGCCTAATTCTGCTCCTATCACTTATGAACTTTCTTTTAACGTTGGTCAACCGGTAAGTGAATCCGAACTATTTGTAGGGTTTGGTGACGTGTGTGTGATATCCTCCTCATGTTTCCTTGTTTCTTTTCATTAGTGACAACTCTCAGATTTTTCAACCAGACGTTCTGCGCAACCGGAGGAACAGCACAACGGTGGTGAACAGACATAGTCAGGTAAAGCCAGACAGTCAGGTAAAGCCAGACGACCAGGTAAAGCCAGACGGCCAGGTAAAGCCAGACGGCCAGGTAAAGCCAGACGGCCAGGTAAAGCCAGACACGGCCAGATCATGGCAGACACGGTCAGATCATGCCAGACACGGCCAGTTCATGCCAGACACGGACAGGTAAATCCAGACATGGCCAGATCACATCAGACACGGCCAGGTAAAGCCAGACACGGCCAGGTCACGTCAGACACGGCCAGGTAAAGCCAGACACGGCCAGATCACGCCAGACACGGCCAGGTAAAGCCAGACACGTCCAGGTAAAGACACTGAGAGACATGTCAGGTAAAGACAGACACAGTCAGGTAAAGCCTCTGAGAGAACAGAGATTTATTCACCTGACACACAGCTTTATTTCCCGTGTGTTCATTGGTCATATTTGAAATTCAAGTCATTGCTATACATATCTAAAAAAACGTTCTTGAGCCCATTGATGTAGGAACTCAAAGGTCTTTATTCCCTTTATCATGTATCTGTACACTGTGAATGGCTCGATTATAATAATAATAATAATAATATATTTATTTTATATAGCGCCTTAACACATGCACAAAGCGCTTTACAAATACAATTAACATAGAAACAAACAGACAAACAGACAAACTATCCTGACGGAAAAGCGGCGAATAATCAACGCCAGCGTCCTCTCACGTCAGGGTCCGGCAGTAGACATTAAAGAACACAAGACACACAGATACAATTTTTTACACAAAACAGCCATCACAGTGATTGCTCTAGGCATACCCTCACTGTGATGGAAGGCAAAGTCTTATCTCCTCCTCGTTCTTCTCCCGTGGCGCCACGAGGCGATCGAGGCTCCCAACCCCTTGAAGCCCCCACCGGGCGATGGAAAGTCCCAGGGTCGAGCCGAGCAGGCCGATGAAAGTCCTGAGCCCCCACCGGGCGATGGAAAATGCCGCGGCCGAGCCACGCAGGGCGATGAGAGTCCTGAGCCCCCACCGGGCGATGTAAAGTGCCACGGCCAGGCCACGCAGGGCGATGAAGGGCCTGCGGGCGGGTTGATCGTGCCTCGTGCTTCGGGGCGGTCGAAGCTGCTACGGCTGGAGCTCCCAAAAGCCGGTCGCCAGCCAGGGACCTGCGAACTCCAGATGTTGCGGTCTGCAGGGCCCACGGCCGAAACCTCCGAGATGGTAAGTCCAGGCCCTGCGACCGGAGTCTTCGAGGTCGATCCCAGCTGGAGGCCGCCGACTCCACGTTGTTAGGCCGTTGCGCGAACGGAGATACGACACGGTAAAGGTCGCATCTCCGTTGAGGAGGAGATTTAAAAAAAGGTTTCCCCCAACCCCCCCACCACCCCCCTACATACACAGAATTAAAAATAAAACAAAACGTACATTTAACATCAACAATGACAAAAAAAACACAAAAAAAAAACGGAGAGACTGCCGGTGAGCCGCAGCTGCAGAACACAGCCACGCCCCAATCACAATTATAATCGTGTATTTCCGCTGACTGGTTAACATGCAACAAAACCTTTTCACTGTACCTCCGTACATGTGACAATTAATAAACCAAATTAAATTAAACCGACCCTCACACTCAGTGAAATGTTGTTACCGATCAGTGCGGATATATAACAAGCATCTTCTCACGGACCATCAACACAGTTGCAGCTCATTCTGTGTTTTTATGCGTCTGCTCTATGCTTTCACCCCGACTGTAGCTAAGCACAGCTCCAATGCCAATTACAAATTCACTAACAGCATTGCTGAAGGGTGCTGATGAATCAGTGTACAGGAGAGAGATAGAACATCTGGTTGAGTGGTACCACATCAACAAAACCAAGGATCATTGACTTCAGAAAAGGGATGTCGGAGTCCAGTTTTTGGCGGCGCACACAGTTGCAGCGGCTCGATGTCCTCCCGGTCAGTGCTCGTGTTTTTTGTGTATGTGTGTGTGTATGTGTGCGTGTTGTTTTGTGCCCTGTGTACTTACTGTCGGGCGAACAACGTCTACGGCCGGCAGGATCTTCTTAGGATTGGAGCCGGTCGCGAATGGGGGGTTACCGCCGAGTTTGTCCGCTCATACAAGATCCCGGCGGACATAGCGAGGAGCCCCGACTCTCCGTGGATCACCATCCCCGCGGGGAGGAGGCGAAGGCGGCGCAGAGAGAGAAGGCAAAAGCGAGGCGGCAGGGCCGGCGCTCTGGTCAGGCTACGGAGGCAGCCACTGAAACCACCGCTTCCCAGCCTGTTTCTAACGAACGCCAGATCCCTCGCTAACAAGATGGATGAACTTAGGCTGCAGACTGCAGCTAACAACGCCGTGAAGGACAGCTGTATCCTGTTGATCACGGAGACCTGGCTTCATTCTTTCATTCCGGACTCTGCTATCGAGCTAGCAGGCTACACAGCACAGCGTCATGACAGGACAAGAGACTCTGGTAAGAGCAGAGGTGGAGGGCTCTGTGTGTACGTGAACAACACCTGGTGTACAAACACAGTGATTGTAGACAGTCACTGCTCCCCGGACCTGGAGTATGTGACTGTTAAATGCAGGCCCATTTATCTCCCTAGAGAGTTTACTGTTGTCATGATAACTGCTGTGTACATACCACCGGATGCTAATGCTAACTCGGCTATCGGATATTTGTATGGTAGCACTAGCAGTCAACAGAGCATATATCCTGACGGTGTTCACATCATAGCAGGGGACTTTAACCACGCGGACTTGAAGAAAATGCTCCCCAAATTCTATCAGCATGTTAAATGTGCTACAAGAGGAGCTAACACACTGGACAAGGTCTACTCCAACATCAAGCTGGGCTACAGGGCTAGACAACTACCACACCTGGGTCAGTCGGACCATATGTCCCTGTTTTTAATTCCTGCATATGCCCCCCTCAGGAAAACCGCTCCTACCATCACAAAGACCATCACAACTTGGCCTGATGGTGCATCTCAGCAGCTGCAGGACTGCTTCGACAGGACCAACTGGGATGTGTTTGAACACCGGGACCTGGAGGTGTTCACAGACAGTGTACTATGTTACATTAAAAACTGCATGGACACTGTCACAGTGGACAAACGCATCCGGGTCTACCCCAACCAGAAGCCCTGGATGACCCGGGAGGTCCAGCGGCTGTTAAAAGAGAGGAACACTGCTTTTAGGTCTGGCGATAGGGCTTTATACAGCATGGCCCGAGCTAACCTGAAGAGAGGCATCAGAGAGGCCAAATTAGACTACAGGAGGAAGATAGAGGACCACCTGGACAGTAACAACAGCAGGCAGGTGTGGCAGGGGATCCAGTATCTAACCAACTATAAGACCAACCTTGGAGCTGCTGAAGGTGACGCCTCGTTGGCAGAGGAGCTGAACCTCTTCTTTGCTCGCTTTGAAGTGGAGCCACCCGAGACAGCCATATCACACCACATGGTCCACAGCAGCCTAACCCTCAAGATAGAGGAGCATGAGGTGAGGCGCACGCTGCGGGCCATCAATCCAAGGAAGGCTACTGGACCCGACGGCGTCTCTGGACGCGTGCTGAAGGACTGCGCTGACCAGCTGGCTGGAGTCTGTACGAGGATTTTCAACCAGTCTCTGGCCCAGTCCACTGTTCCATCCTGTCTGAAGTCCGCAATCATAGTCCCCTTGCCCAAAAAACCCCACATTTCCAGCCTCAACGACTACCGGCCAGTCGCACTCACACCAGTGGTGATGAAGTGTTTTGAAAAACTGGTCCGGGGTCATATCACATCACTCCTGCCCCGAAGCTTTGACCCCCACCAGTTTGCGTACAGAGCGAATAGATCCACAGAGGACGCTATAGCCACAGCCCTCCATGCTGCACTGTTCCACCTGGAGCAGCCGGGGAGCTACGTGCGGATGCTCTTTGTGGACTACAGCTCTGCCTTTAATACCATCCTTCCCCATAAACTGGTGGACAAACTGGGGGACTTGGGACTTCCACACTCCACCTGCATGTGGATAAATAGCTTCCTGTCAGCTCGCAGCCAGAGAGTCAGAGTGGGCCATCACACATCCACGGCCCTCAGCCTCAGTACCGGCTCTCCACAGGGCTGCGTGCTGAGCCCCCTGCTCTACACCATCTATACACATGACTGCACCCCCGCCCACCACAGCAACACCATTGTCAAATTTGCGGATGACACTACGGTGGTGGGACTCATCACCGGGGGGGACGAGTACGCCTACCGGGATGAGGCGGAGCAGCTGACAGTGTGGTGTGGAGAAAATAACCTGCTCCTCAACACCTTAAAGACAAAGGAAATAATAATAGACTTCAGAAAGAATAAAACGGACATGGTACCATTAACTATCAGAGGGGACTGTGTGGAGAGGGTGGCGGATTTCCGCTTCCTGGGAATCCATATTGAGGAGGACCTGACGTGGAGCGTGAACACCTCTGCGCTGCTGAAAAAGGTCCAGCAGAGACTGCACTTCCTGAGGGTGCTCAGGAAGAATAACATCACTCAGAGACTGCTGTTGTCCTTTTATCGGTGCTACATTGAGAGCATCCTAACATACTGTGTATGCGTATGGTACACCAGCTGCACAGCGGCTCAGAGGAAAGCGCTCCAGAGGGCCATTGACAACGCCCAGAGGATTGTCGGCTGCCCTCTACTTACCTTGGAGGACTTACACAGTTCCCGCTGCATCAAAAAATCCCAGAGTATTATAAAGGACATTTCCCACCCCGGACACTCCCTGTTTGAACTGTTACCGTCAGGCAGACGGTACAGATCTACAAGGACAAGGACAAACAGACTTAAAAATAGTTTTTACCCCACTGCTATAAAGGCACTAAATGTAGCCGCCAAGGAACGCAGGGGCGATACATAATAAGAGACTGTGGAATCGACAGAAGGATGTAGGGTTGGGTGTTTATGCGTGCTATTTTCATGATATTTATTTTAGTTGTTTATCTTTTTTAAAATATTTTACCTTGTATGTATCGTTAGCTTTTAGAAATGTTTGAATGGTGCACTGACTGGCTGACATTTTACAATTTCGTTGTACATGGCTCATGTTACAATGACAATAAAGGAACTATTCTAACTATTCTATTCTATCATCATTGGCGGTCACTCGAAGCGAGTATGACTGGCCTCTCCATAGGGTCGGATGCCTGTGCGTGACTTTGTTTAACGTGGGGAGACTGGTGCACAGACAGCCACCACAGGGTCCTTGATGGATCTGAGTCAGGATCCAGTGGCATGGAGTCCAAGACGACCTGGGGGACCCTTTTCTGCTGCAGCCTTAATCTGCCTTCCCAGCTTTTGTGACTCTCCAATAAAGTCAGCCATCATCCTCCACCTGTTCCACCGTGTGGTCTTGGTTGAACTGCTCTTTGTCAGGGACCTCCCCCTCGACCATACCACCATAGGTGACCCTACCAGGAGCATAGCTCCAGACGGCATCGCTCTCAGGATCTCAGGACCAAGTCAAGTCAAGTCAAGTCAATTTATTTGTATAGCACATTTAAAAACAACCCACGTTGACCAAAGTGCTGCACATCTGACCAGGAAAAAAAAGAAACATACAGTGGCAGGCAGCCAAACACAACGGCGCGGCCATCTTGAACAAAATGTTAATTCAATCACCCACAGTCCAACAATAAAAGCACTAAACAGGCACCCAAAATTACCCAACCCCAAAAACCCCCCAAAACACAGTCCAACAATAAAAGCATTAAATAGGCATTCAAATCACACACCCCAAAACCCCCAAAAACACAGTCCAACAATAAAAGCATCAAACAGGCACTCAAACCACCCAACCCCAAAAACACACAAAAAAAGAAACATCCATCAAAGAAACATCCATCACAGTGAGTCTCCTCCAGTCCTCTCTCTCCTCACTGTGATGGAAGGCCACAATGTCTTTCCCTTCTCCCGCTGTCCTCGCCCGCAGTCAGGTTGTTGTGGTTGCAGGCCGCACCGGACGGTCCACAGCGGGCCGAGCCCAAGGCGCGTCGCGTCGCAGCCGCTCCCGCAGCCTCCGAAGACGGCCGGCTCCGCCGATGATAAGTCCGATCCGGGGCGGGCGCACACGCTGCTGCCGCTGTTGTTGCACGTCGGGGCGGTCGTGGCTCCCGACATTGAAGCCCCCGCCCAGCAGAGAAATATCCCGCGGCCATCCTAGGCCGCGCCGGACGGTGAAATGTCCGCGCCCCATGCCCCGCGATCCGGGGCGGGCGAACACGCTGCCGCTGCCGGAGCTCCCGATGTCGGCATCCACGCGGCCCGAGCCTAAGGCGAGTCGCAGCTGCTCCCGCAGCCTCCGAAGACGGCCGGCTCCGGTGGTGGTAAGTCCGATCCGCGGGCTCTGCGAACCAGAGCCCTGGAGGCTGACAGCTCCAGGAGTTGGGCCGATGGTAGGCCGCAGCAGGAACGGAGACACGGCCCAGAAAACAAAGGTCGGGTCTCCGTTCGGAAGGGACACATATTTACAGTGTTAGTTTCCCCCTCCCCCTACATACACACACAGTACACAAACACAAAAACACCACATCACAACTACAATTAAGACAAAAAAAAAACAAACAACAAAAACACAAAGACAAATGGACCGCAGGTGAGCGGCAGCTGCTAGGGCAGTGCCGCCATTTTGTATAACCATTTTGTATGACCACACAAGCTTTCCCACAACGACAAGTGACAATCCATGGAGAAGAATCGATGTCGGACACTACATGGTAGTTTTCATTGGTGGTTTGGCGGTGGAGGGTAGCAGCTTCAAATTCCTGGGTGTTTTATCTGATGATTTGTCTTGGGCTCAGCATGTCGATGTAATCACAAAGAAGGTTTGCCAGCACTCTAATTTTGCGGAGGTTCAGCATGTTCCTGGGACCACCTGGGGCTCTGGTTCGCAGAGCCCACGGACCGGACTCACCACCTGCGGCGCTGGCTGCCTGCGAATGCTGCGGGAACGGCTGCGACTCGTCTCCGGAGGCTCCGGCGCGGGCCGTGTGGACGTCGGAAGCCCGCAGGCCCCTGGTTGGGGGCCGACATCGGGAGCTCCGGCAGTGGCAGAGGCAACGTGTTCGCCCGCCCCAAATCGCGGGGCTTGGGTCGGCCCGCCACGGACCTTTCACCGCCCAGCGGGGGCTTCAATATCGGGAGCCCCGACTGCCCCGACGTGGCAACTCCAACAGCCTGACCGCGGGACAAGACGGCAGGGAAGAGAAAAAGACATTCTGGCCTTCCATCACAGTGAGAAGGGACTGGAGGAGACTCACTGTGATGGATGTTTCTTTTTGTTTGGTGTTAGTTGTGATTGTATGTGTTATTGCATTTTTATTGATTAATCTTATTGGTCTTATTGTTCAACTGCGGGTAATGTTTCATTTTACTACACATTTATGTGTATGTAACAAATAAACGACTATTGACTATTGACTATTGAGGTGCACTAGAGGCCTCACTGGTTGTGCCACGGCTTGGTATGGTAATTCCAGTGCCCAGAAACACAAGGCTGCAGTGAGTGTGCACAGCCCTCCAGTCCTGCTTGTTCATAGACAGTGCCCTCCACAATGTTTGGGGCAAAGACCCATCATTTATTTATTTGCCTCTGTACTCCACAATTTGAGACTTCTAATAGAAAAAATCATATGCAGTTAAAGTGCACATTGTCAGATTTTATTAAAGGCCATTTTTATACATTTTGGTTTCACCATGTAGAAATTACAGCTGTGTTTATACATAGTCCCCCCATTTCAGGGCACTTTAATGTTTGGGACACATGGCTTTGCATGTGTTTGTAATTGCTCAGGTGTGTTTAAATGCCTCCTTCATGCAGGTGTAAGAGAGCTTTGTTTAGCTCTATGTATAATTTTTATGTTTCTAGCTCTCAGCACCTAATCTTTCCTCCAGTCTTTCCATCACCTTTGGAAACTTTTATTGCTGTTTATCAACATGAGGACCAAAGTTGTGCAAGTGAAAGTCAAAGAAGCCATTATGAGACTGAGAAACAAAAATAAAACTGTTAGAGACATCAGCCAAACCTTAGGCTTACCAAAATCAACTGGTTCGAACATCATTAAGAAGAAAGAGAGCACTGGTGAGCCTACTAATCGCAAAGGGACTGACATGCCAAGGAAGACCTCCACGGCTGATGACAGAAGAATTCTGGGGACTGACATGCCAAGGAAGACCTCCTCGGCTGATGACAGAAGAATTATAGACAATAGACAATAGACAATAGGTGCAGGAGTAGGCCATTCAGCCCTTCGAGCCAGCACCGCCATTCAATGCGATCATGGCTGATCACTATCAATCAGTACCCCGTTCCTGCCTTCTCCCCATACCCCCTCACTCCGCTATCCTTAAGAGCTCTATCCAGCTCTCTCTTGAAAGCATCCAACGAACTGGCCTCCACTGCCTTCTGAGGCAGAGAATTCCACACCTTCACCACCCTCTGACTGAAAAAGTTCTTCCTCATCTCCGTTCTAAATGGCCTACCCCTTATTCTCAAACTGTGGCCCCTTGTTCTGGACTCCCCCAACATTGGGAACATGTTATCTGCCTCTAATGTGTCCAATCCCCTAATTATCTTATATGTTTCAATAAGATCCCCCCTCATCCTTCTAAATTCCAGTGTATACAAGCCCAATCGCTCCAGCCTTTCAACATACGACAGTCCCGCCATTCCGGGAATTAATCTAGTGAACCTACGCTGCACGCCCTCCATAGCAAGAATATCCTTCCTCAAATTTGGAGACCAAAACTGCACACAGTACTCCAGGTGCGGTCTCACCAGGGCCCGGTACAACTGTAGAAGGACCTCTTTGCTCCTATACTCAACTCCTCTTGTTACGAAGGCCAACATTCCATTGGCTTTCTTCACTGCCTGCTGAACCTGCATGCTTCCTTTCATTGACTGATGCACTAGGACACCCAGATCTCGTTGAACTCCCCCTCCTCCTAACTTGACACCATTCAGATAATAATCTGCCTTTCTATTCTTACTTCCAAAGTGAATAACCTCACACTTATCTACATTAAACTACATTAAATTCTCTCTATAATAAAGAAAAATCCCCAAACCTGTCCGACAGATCACAAACACTCTTCAGGAGTCAAGTGTGGATTTATCAATGACCACTTTCCGCAGAAGACTTCATGAACAGAAATACAGAGGCTACACTGCACGATGCAAACCACTGGTTAGCCACAAAAATAGGATGGCCAGGTTACAGTTTGCCAAGAGGTACTTAAAAGAGCAACCACAGTTCTGGAAAAAGATCTTGTGGACAGATGAGACAATAGACAATAGGTGCAGGAGTAGGCCATTCAGCCCTTCGAGCCAGCACCGCCATTCAATGCGATCATGGCTGATCACTCTCAATCAGTACCCCGTTCCTGCCTTCTCCCCATACCCCCTCACTCCGCTATCCTTAAGAGCTCTATCCAGCTCTCTCTTGAAAGCATCCAACGAACTGGCCTCCACTGCCTTCTGAGGCAGAGAATTCCACACCTTCACCACTCTCTGACTGAAAAAGTTCTTCCTCATCTCCGTTCTAAATGGCCTACCCCTTATTCTTAAACTGTGGCCCCTTGTTCTGGACTCCCCCAACATTGGGAACATGTTTCCTGTCTCTAATGTGTCCAATCCCCTAATTATCTTATATGTTTCAATAAGATCCCCCCTCATCCTTCTAAATTCCAGTGTATACAAGCCTAATTGCTCCAGCCTTTCAACATATGACAGTCCCGCCATTCCGGGAATTAACCTAGTGAACCTACGCTGCACGCCCTCAATAGCAAGAATATCCTTCCTCAAATTTGGAGACCAAAACTGCACACAGTACTCCAGGTGCGGTCTCACCATGGCCCGGTACAACTGTAGAAGGACCTCTTTGCTCCTATACTCAACTCCTCTTGTTATGAAGGCCAACATTCCATTGGCTTTCTTCACTGCCTGCTGCACCTGCATGCTTCCTTTCAGTGACTGATGCACTAGGACACCCAGATCTCGTTGAACATCCCCTCTTCCTAACTTGACACCATTCAGATAATAATCTGCCTTTCTATTCTTACTTCCAAAGTGAATAACCTCACACTTATCTACATTAAACTGCATCTGCCATGTATCCGCCCACTCACACAACCTGTCCAAGTCACCCTGCAGCCTTATTGCATCTTCCTCACAATTCACACTACCCCCCAGCTTAGTATCATCTGCAAATTTGCTAATGGTACTTTTAATCCCTTCATCTAAGTCATTAATGTATATCGTAAATAGCTGGGGTCCCAGCACCGAACCTTGCGGTACCCCACTGGTCACTGCCTGCCATTCCAAAAGGGACCCATTTATCCCCACTCTTTGCTTTCTGTCTGTCAACCAATTTTCTATCCATGTCAGTACCCTACCCCCAATACCATGTGCTCTAATTTTGCCCACTAATCTCCTATGTGGGACCTTGTCGAAGGCTTTCTGAAAGTCGAGGTGCACCACATCCACTGACTCTCCCATGTCAATTTTCCTAGTTACATCCTCAAAAAATTCCAGTAGATTTGTCAAGCATGATTTCCCCTTCGTAAATCCATGCTGACTCGGAATGATCCTGTTACTGCTATCCAAATGCTCAGCAATTTCATCTTTTATAATTGACTCCAGCATCTTCCCCACCACTGATGTCAGACTAACTGGTCTATAATTACCCGTTTTCTCTCTCCCTCCTTTCTTAAAAAGTGGATAACATTTGCTATCCTCCAATCCACAGGAACTGATCCTGAATGTATAGAACATTGAAAAATTATCTCCAATGCTTCCACTATTTCTAGAGCCACCTCCTTAAGTACCCTGGGATGCAGACCATCAGGCCCTGGGGATTTATCAGCCTTCAGTCCCATCAGTCTACCCAAAACCATTTCCTGCCGAATGTGGATTTCCTTCAGTTCCTCCATCACCCTAGGTTCTCCGGCCCCTAGAACATTTGGGAGATTGTGTGTATCTTCCTCAGTGAAGACAGATCCAAAGTAACGGTTTAACTTGTCTGCCATTTCTTTGTTACCCATAATAAATTCCCCTGCTTCTGTCTTCAAGGGATTAACTTATATCAGAGTGATGGCAAGAGCAAAGTATGGAGGAGAGAAGGAACTGCCCAAGATCCAAAGCATACCACCTCATCTGTGAAACATGGTGGTGGGGCTGTTATGGCCTGGGCATGTATGGGTGCTGAAGGTACTGGCTCACTTATCTTCATTGCGATACAACTGCTGATGGGAGTAGCAGAATGAATTCTGAAGGGTATAGACACATCCTATCTACTCAAGTTCAAACAAATGCCTCAAAACCCATTGGCCAGTGGTTCATTCTACAGCAAGACAATGATTCCAAACATACTGCTAAAGCAACAAAGGAGTTTTTCAAAGCTAAAAAATGGTCACTTCTTAAGTGGCTAAGTCAATCACCACTCGATCTGATCCCAATTGAGCATGTCTTTCATATGCTGAAGAGAAAACTGAAGGGGACTAGCCCCCAAAGCAAGCATAAGCTAAAGATGGCTGCAATACAGGCCTGGCAGAGCATCACCAGAGAATATACCCAGCAACTGGTGATGTCCATGAATTGCAGACTTCAAGCAGTCATTGCATGCAAAGGATATGCAACAAAATACTAAACATGACTACTTTCATTTACATGACACTGCTGTGTCCCAAACGTTATGGTGCCCTGAAATTGGGGGGGGGGGGGGGGGGGGGGGGAGACGGGACTATGTATCAACACTGCTGTAATTTCTACATGGTGAAACCAAAATATATTAAAATGGTCTTTATTAAAATCTGACAATGTGCACTTTAACCACATGTGATTGTTTTCTATTACAAATCTCAAATTATGGAGGACAGTGGCAAATAAATAAATGATGGGTCTTGGTCCCAAACATTATGGAGAGCACTGTACCTGACCTAATGCCTCTTAAATGATTCTGTCATATCAACTTCCATCACTTTCCCCTGCATTCCAGACACCTCCCAGAGGAAAAAGCACATATCTCACCTTAAACCTGTGCTTTCTAGTATTGGCATTCACTCTGGGACAAAGACTTTGATTGTCTACCCTCATAATTTTAAATACTTTATCAAGCACGAGGAAAAATAATTCCATTTTGTCCAAATGGAATAAAAAAGAATTGCAGATGCTGGTTAGATCGGAAAAAAAAATGCTAGAGTAACTCAGCAGGTTAGGCAGCATCTTTGAAGAAAATGGATGGGAAATGATAGAAAGATGATAGGAAAAATGGAAATAAACCCCTTCTGCACCTTCTCCAAAGCTTTAATGTGATGATCAGAACTGCACGCAATAGTCCAAATGTGGCCTAACTAAACTTTTATACAACTACATCTCTTATACTCGATGTGTAGGAAGGAACTGCAAATGCTTGTTTAAACCGAAGATAGACACAAAATGCTGGAGTAACTTAGTGGGACAGGCAGCATCTCTGGAGAGAAGGAATGGGTGACGTTTCGGGTCAAGATCCTTCTTCAGACTTCAGCAGAAGAGGTTTACCAAAATGTTGCCTGGATTGGAATGATTAGCTAGAAGGAGAGGTTGGACAAAATGAGCACTAAAGGCTGGAGTAACTCAGCGGGTCAGGCAGCATCCCTGGAGAAAATGGATAGGCGACTTTTCCAGTGAGGCCACTTCATCGGACTGATCTATTTATCAATTTTATTTTTGAAAGAATGCCATATGCCTTCATTGGCATCCTATCTATTGCGTTGCCACTATCAGGAAACTATGGACTTGCATCTTAAGATCAATGTTCCCAAGGGTCCTGCCATTTACTGTAGACAGGCAACTGCTGCATTTTGGCCATCTGGGTTATGGAATTCTTGCAGAATTCAGAAATCACTATCCCAAAATTTGAGATAAGGAATAAAATCCACTCTCACGGAACATGTAAAATTAAAAGAATAAATAAACTCAATTTTTTTCATATAAATCCAAGCATGACATGACTATTTTCTCGGAAGCATACCCCCCACCCTCTCTCTCTAACTTGGGGTTGACTGGCATTGACCTCCCAATCTGCATCACCTCACACGTATGGATTAAATTCCGTGCCATTTCTCTGTTCAAATTTCCAATCGATCGATATCCTGCTGTAATCTTTGATGGCCTTTACCATCCACAACACCAATGCTTATGTTACCTGCAAACTTACTAATTGGACCACTTATGTTTTATAAATAACAGAGATTATGAGTTCCAAATTATAAAGAATTACTTTTTAGAAATAAATTAATCGCATTTCACAAGTATCCTTTGCCCTGAGTTTAAAATATGTGCCTACAGACCTTGAACCATTAGCTAATGGAACAACATCCTTTCCTGTACCGTCGTTAAACCAGTAATGATTTCATACGCCTCCTCCCAACCATCTTTGTTCCAAGGGGAACAACCTCGCTTCACCTTTTCGCTGACTCCCTCATCCCAAGAAATATCCTTTTCTGCATCTCCTGTAGAAGTCTTACCAAAGGATGTGGTGACCAAAGCTGTGGTCTATCGCGTGTTTTGTAACAAAACATTGTATTTTCTTGCTCCACATAAATCCCAAGATCTCGTTCACTTTATGAACTTTACTTGCACCTGCCCTTCAAGATTTAGAACTCATCCAGTTCCTGCACACTGAAGATCTTTGCCATTTCGACTTTGTTGTCTTTTGTTATTCTCTCTGCCGAGGGTATACCACTTCACAACTCACCATTAAATTTCACCTGCCCATTTATTCATTTCAAAAGTTCATTTAAAAGACATTGCCGCAGTGTCTTTATCAACCTTTATCATCTATCATGTTCTCCCCCAGGCACATCTGGTAATGAGATCCAGTCATCTTAGCCACCAATTGACAAAATTAGAGTAAATTCCTTCTGTGCGGGTCACAGTGAGCATGGGAGCAGCACAAAGTGGCTGTCCAGAGACACCAGGGCCAGAAATGCAGTGAAGGGCCGAGGAGATGAATGGAGCAGCGTTGGCGGAGTTGAGAAGTTGTGCTTAATGACGGCTCTTTGCTGAGCTGCATTTGAGATTATTTGGCCGTGTAATTGTTTATCTCAAGTTAATACCTGCTCTGTCCCCAGCCTGAACCTTTCTCCACTTACTCAGCATGAGATCCTCTAAGAATATATATATTTTTAAATATTACGTGTTCTGTATAATTTGTAATAAAGATTTGGGGTATTCACATTTACTTTTTCCAGATCGTCCCTTCATCACCTGTTCGTATCCCAAGCAGCAGGCTGCATCAGATCAAACAGGTAAAGTGGAACAGGTACACTTCAACACCATCTCAAAGCCAAGAAGGTTCAGTCCTGGCAACAAGTGTTCAGTCACATTTGGGTTCAGCATGTGAGCAGTCCACAGTGTAGAAAGGAATTGCAGACGCTGGTTTACACCAAAGAGAGATACAAAATGCTGGAGTAACTCAGCGAGACAGGCAGCATTAGGGCACTGCTCTGGTTAGTTGTTCCAATGTGTTGAAATAAAGAAATTCATTTATTCAAGGGATGGGGTTATTTGATTCTCCAGATCTGAGATGCCCTGGGACAGTGGCTGATGTGTTGCTTCACATTTCTCTCAGTCACAGTACAGTGTGGCCAGAGTTGACCACATGACTGCAACATCATGAGACTGGACAATCTCACTCCATCGTCCAGTGAGATTGTGGCTGACCTGATCATTGGTCTCAGCTCAACATTTTACCTGATCCCTTTCCCCGTTGATTCTCCTGCAATACAACAATATGTCAACGTTGAATATAATAATGATTCAGACTCTGGCAGTGTCAGAAGACATTTTTGCCTATCATGAAATGTTGGTAGATTTGTTGAATACCCCGACTCATTTGAAATCCATAAATTGCCTTCATGTTAAATGTAGAGTTTGTCTGAAGCCAATTAACCTACAAACTTGTACTTTCTACAGTTGTCATTAAAACAGCGCAATCCTTCAAAATTATTAAGTTAAAATGCTGTCCTTTCCAACAGTCAGTCAGAGACCAACAGATTTTAGAGACAATGAATGAAACTGACTTCCACAATGTTTGTTGATCGGATATTGAGAAGTCTAGAGTGCAATGGACTTAAATGTACTTGTTAAAATCCTTCATGAGCTACCTGACCCATTGCACAGACTCCCTTCACATTGATATATTTCCCGTAGCTTATTATGTTCAGATGTAGGTCTCCCCAGATAACAAAGGTTTAGGTTCCTAAAGAACCCTTCCTGACATGAGCATTCATGAAATAGGTCAGGAATCGCAGGGCTGCTGTGGATGCTAGGAAGAGGGAGCAAGATTAAAAAGGGTCCTGAGGGACAATTCTTTCACACAGGATGGTGGGTATATGGAACGAGCTGCCAGAGGAGGTACTTGAGGCAGATACAATAACAGCATTTAAAAGACAGGTACATGGATAGGAAAGATTTACAGGAATTATGGGCCAAACGCAGGCAAGTGGGGCTAGCTCAGAATTGACATCTTGGTCAGCATGGGTGAGTTGGGCCAAAGGGCTGATTTTGTGCTGTATAACTCTGAGAGGTCAGAAAGATGCAATAAATGAAAAGCAAAACATGCATTTTTAAGAATTTGTGGCTTGGGTATTTCAGAGATGCCACCCAAGCAAACAGTGTTTGTATTTCACGGACCTCTATTTGAAAATATATATCCCAGCTGGGCCCTATATTTCCCTGTAGCAAGTGAAGCATTCCTAGTGACTAATATATAAAGCTCTTCATTGTAATGGAAGTTTTGTTTTGAGATGCAGAATGGAAATGGGCCCTCTGGTCCACCAAGTCTGCTCCGACCAACTAAATACCTATACACTAGTTGTATGTTAAAGCAGAGCACCCATAGTAAACCCACATGGTCACAGGCAAACATGCAAACTCCACAGACAGCACCAATAATGAGGGTGGAACCTGGGTCTCTGGCACTGTAAGGCAGCAACTCTACTGCTGCACCACTGTGAATCGCGATCCGTGAAGTGAAAGTAGGTGAACAGGGAGCCCTGTTTCTCAAACCCAACTCAAACAATCTTTGGTTTCTTTTTTATGCAGGAAGAAGGAATGGATCTCATGAACAGAGAGACAGCACACGAGAGGTAATACTGAAGCAAGATGTTAAACATCTTAAATGCTGGAATGTTTGTGTTGAGTGGAAGGAAGTTTGACATGTGGGCTGTGCGGTTGTTTGTGTCTGTGCTTGTTGACGGAGCTGTGTGCTTCATCCTGTTCCCAGCATGAGCTACCTCATCTTCAGTCGGCGCTCAATACGGTTACTTGGTTATTGCATAGGATTTCTGGGAAATGTGTTTTTTTCGGTGAAGACAGACACAAAAAGCTGGATCAGGCAACATCTGGAGAAAAGGAATAGGTGACTGCAGGTCGTGGCCCTTCTGACTGAGAGTCAGGGGAAAGGGGAACAATAGATATAGATGGTACTTAGGGCAAATGAATGAAAGAAATGCAGAAAGCAACAATAATCAAGAAAAGGTTGAGCCCACAATGGTCCATTGTTGGCTGTGGGATTGGTGATAACGAGTTATACGGACAGAACTCAACAGAACGACAGTGAAGCTAGTATGACAACTAGAGTGGGGGAGGGACGGAGACAGGGGATGCAAGGGTTACGTGAAGTTAGAGAAATCAATATACCACTGGATTGTAAGCTGCCCAAGTCAAATATGAGATGCTTTGAGTGAATTGTTTTTCATATTTTTTCCCCTTGAATGCTTGTGGTAATTACTTTAAATCCCTACCAGGGCTTTTGACTGTGCCAAGGAAATAGTTCCTTCCTGTTTTACTGGATCTAAGCATCTCACAATGTTGTAAATCTCCTTCTGTCTCCTCTATTCCATAGAAAACATCCCAATCTGACCTTATGGCCACAATTCCCAGTCTCCACATACCTTTGTAGATCCCCAGCAGCTTTGCACATGCTGTAACATCTTGTGGTGACCATAATTATGTGCAGTAATTGAGCTGTGGTGCAATTAACATCTATTCATTTCCAGCAGAGGTTGAAAGATAAAGAGAAAGTTTAAGGAGATGGGTTCGGCAAGATTTTTTACACAGAGGTCACTGCTTGCAACGTGCTGTGGGGGAGGTGGTGGAAGCAGATATGATAGCAATGTTTAAGAGACTGACAGTGCCCTCCATAATGTTTGGGACAAAGACCCATCATTTATTTATTTGCCTCTGTACTGCACAATTTGAGATTTGTAATAGAAAAAAATCACATGTGGTTAAAGTGCACATTGTCAGATTTTAATAAAGGCCATTTTTATACATTTTGGTTTCACCATGTGTTTACAGCTGTGTTTACAATACAATACAACACAATATACAATACAATATATCTTTATTGTCATTGTACAGGGGTACAACGAGATTGGGAATGCGACTTCCATTCGATGTAATAAATTAGTTAGCTAATCAAGAGAAATTTAGACAACCCAGAGAAACAAAATTAGAAAACAGTTAAAACAGTATAAAGTGCAAGTAGGTCTGTGCCGGGTCGCTGTGCGACGTGACCATCCGAAGGAGACAGTTCATGGGGGGGGGGCACTCAGCAGGACCGGTTCAGAGCAGCTATGGCTCTGGGGATGAAGCTGTTCCTAAGTCTGGAGGTGTGGGCGTAGAAGGCATTGTAACGTCTGCCGGATGGTAGAAGTTCGAATAGACTGTTGCAGGGGTGTGAGGAGTCTTTATGAACGCTGGTGGCTTTCCTGAGGCATCGTGTATTGTAGATGCCCTCCAAGGGTGGAAGCTGCATCCCGATAATCTTCTGAGCTCTGTAGACTACCCGCTGAAGAGCTCTCCTCTCCGCCTCCGTGCAGCTGAGATACCACACAGAGATGCCATGCGTTAGGATGCTCTCTGTGGTACAGCGGTAGAAGGTCGTCAGCAGCTGTTGGGACAGATCAGTCTTTTTCAGTGTTCTTAGGAAAAGCAGTTGTTGCTGTGCCTTCTTGACCAGCGCAGCGGTGTTAGTGGACCATGTGAGGTCTTCCGAAATGTGTGTGCCCAGAACCTGAAGCTGGACACTCCACACTGTCCCCGTTGATACAAATCAGAGCGTATTCCCCATTATGTGACCTTCTGAAGTTGATGATCAGCTCCTTAGTCTTAGAGGTGTTTAGAGACAGGTTGTTATCTGAGCACCAGTCCGCCAGGTTCTGCACCTCCGCTGTGTAGTGTGTTTCATCATCGTTGGTGATCAGCCCGATCACCTTTGTGTCGTCTGCAAACTTAACAATGGTGTTGATGGCGAATGCAGGAACACAGTCGTGTGTGAAGAGGGAGTAGAGCATGGGGCTCAATACACAGCCCTGTGGTGTGCCGGTACTCAGGGTGATAGTGGAGGACAGGTGCGGGCCCAGTCTCACTGCCTGCAGTCGCTCCGTCAGGAAATTCAGGATCCAGTCGTATAACGACGAGCTGAGGCCTGGCTGGTGGAGTTTGGTGGTGAGCTTGGTGGGGATGACCGTGTTGAAGGCAGAGGTATAGTCTATGAATAGCATCCTCACGTACGTGCCCTGTCTCTCCAGGAGAGTCAGGACAGTGTGAAGAGCCAGAGAGATGGCGTCCTCTGTGGATAATAACAAAGTCCCCCCATTTCAGGGCACCATAACATTTGGGACACAGCAGTGTCATGCAAATGAAAGTAGTCATGTTTAGTATTTTGTTGCATATCCTTTGCATGCAAAGACTGCTTGAAGTCTGCGATTCATGGACATCACCAGTTGCTGGGTGTATTCTCTGGTTATGCTCTGCCAGGCCTGTATTGCAGCCATCTTTAGCTTATGCTTGTTTTTTGGGGGCTAGTCCCCTTCAGTTTTCTCTTCAGCACATAAAAAGCATGCTCAATTGGGTTCAGATCGGGTGATTGACTTGGCCATTCAAGAATTGACCATATTTTAGCTTAGAAAAACTCCTTTGTTGTTTTAGCAGTATGTTTGGAATCATTGTCTTGCTGATTCACGGATGAGGTGGTATGCTTTGGATCTTGGGCAATTCCTTCTCTTCTCCATACTTTGCCCTTGCCATCACTCTGATATAAGTTAATCTGCATCTCATCTGTCCACAAGACCTTTTTCCAGAACTGTGGTTGCTCTTTTAAGTACTTCTTGGCAAACTAACCTGGCCATCCAATTTTTGCAGCTAACCAGTCGTTTGCATCTTGCAGTGTAGCCTCTGTATTTCTGTTCATGAAGTCTTCTGCGGACAGTGGTGGTCATTGACAAATCCACACCTGACTCATGAAGAGTGTTTCTGATCTATCGGACAGGTGTTTGGGGATTTTTCTTTATTATATAGAGAATTCTTCTGTCATCAGCTGTGGAGGTCTTCCTTGGCCTGCCAGTCCCTTTGCGATTAGTAAGCTCACCAGTGCTCTCTTTCTTCTTAATGATGTTCCAACCATCATTAAGAAGATTTTGGTAAGCCTAAGGTTCGGCTGATGTCTCTAACAGTTTTATTTTTGTTTCGCAGTCTCATAATGGCTTATATGACTTTCATTGGCAAAACTTTGGTCCTCATGTTGATAAACAACAATAAAAGTTTCCAACGGTGATGGAAAGACTGGAGGAAAGACTAGGTGCTGAGAGCTCTTATACCTGCATTAAGAAGGCAATTAAACACTGCTGAGCAATTACAAGCACCCATGAAGCCATGTGTCACTTTTTTTAGTCAGAGAGTTGTAAATCTGTGGAATTCTCTGCCTCAGAAGGCAGTGGAGGCCAATTCTCTGAATGCATTCAAGAGAGAGCTAGATCGAGCTCTTAAGGATAGCGGAGCCAGGGGGTATGGGGAGAAGGCAGGAACGGGGTACTGATTGAGAATGATCAGCCATGATCACATTGAATGGTGGTGCTGGCTCGAAGGGCTGAATGGCCAATCCTGCACCTATTGTCTATTGTCCCAAACATTGTGGTGCCCTGAAATGGGGGGACTATGTATAAACACAGCTGTAATTTTAACATGGTGAAACCAAAATGTAAAAAAATACCCTTTAATAAAATCTGACAATGATCACTTTAACCACATGTGATTTTTTCTATTACAAATCTCAAATTGTGGAGTACAGAGGCAAATAAATAAATGATGGGTCTTTGTCCCAAACATCATAACGCACTGAAGATAGATATCTGAACTGGCAATAGATGGGAGAGTATGGACAAATGTGCAGTGGGTTTTCTCCGAGATCTTCGGTTTCCTCCCACACTCCAAAGACGTACAGGTATGTAGGTTAATTGGCTGGGTAAATGTAAAAATTGTCCCTAGTGGGTGTAGGATAGTGTTAATGTACGGGGATCGCTGGGCGGCACGGACTTGGTGGGCCGAAAAGGCCTGTTTCCGGCTGTATATATATGATATGATATTTACGATATACATTAATGACTTAGACGAAGCTGCTCTAGATGTCAACTTATTTATATCGGTGAAACCAAGCGCAGGCTCGGCGATCGCTTCGCTGAACACCTGCGCTCGGTCCGCATTAACAAAACCGATCTCCCGGTGGCCCAGAACTTTAACTCCCCCTCCCATTCCCAGTCTGACCTCTCTGTCATGGGCCTCCTCCAGTGCCATAGTGAGGCCCGCCGGAAATTGGAGGAGCAGCACCTCATATTTCGCCTGGGCAGTTTGCAGCCCGGTGGTATGAACGTCGACTTCTCCAACTTCAGATAGCTCCTCTGTCCCTCCCTTCCCCTCCTCCTTCCCAGATCTCCCTCCATCTTCCTGTCTCGACCTATATCCTTCCTTTGTCCCACCCCCGACATCAGTCTGAAGAAGGGTCTCGACCCGAAACGTCACCCATTCCTTCTCTCCCGAGATGCTGCCTGACCTGCTGAGTTACTCCAGCATTTTGTGAATGAAGGGATTAAAAGTACCATTAGCAAATTTGCAGATGATACTAAGCTGGGGGGGTAGTGTGAATTGTGAGGAAGATGCAATAAGGCTGCAGGGTGACTTGGACAGGTTGTGTGAGTGGGCGGATACATGGCAGATGCAGTTTAATGTAGATAAGTGTGAGGTTATTCACTTTGGAAGTAAGAATAGAAAGACAGATTATTATCTGAATGGTGTCAAGTTAGGAGGAGGGGGAGTTCAACGAGATCTGGGTGTCCTAGTGCATCAGTCAATGAAATGAAGCATGCAGGTACAGCAGGCAGTGAAGAAAGCCAATGGAATGTTGGCTTTCATAACAAGAGGAGTTGAGTATAGGAGCAAAGAGGTCCTTCTACAGTTGTACCGGGCCCTGGTGAGACCGCACCTGGAGTACTGTGTGCAGTTTTGGTCTCCAAATTTGAGGAAGGATATTCTTACTATGGAGGGCGTGCAGCGTAGGTTCACTAGGTTAATTCCCGGAATGGCGGGACTGTCGTATGTTGAAAGGCTGGAGCGATTGGGCTTGTATACACTGGAATTTAGAAGGATGAGGGGGGATCTTATTGAAACATATAAGATAATTAGGGGATTGGACACATTAGAGGCAGGAAACATGTTCCCAATGTTGGGGGAGTCCAGAACAAGGGGCCACAGTTTAAGAATAAGGGGTAGGCCATTTAGAACGGAGATGAGGAAGAACTTTTTCAGTCAGAGAGTGGTGAAGGTGTGGAATTCTCTGCCTCAGAAGGCAGTGGAGGCCAGTTCGTTGGATGCTTTCAAGAGAGAGCTGGATAGAGCTCTTAAGGATAGCGGAGTGAGGGGGTATGGGGAGAAGGCAGGAACGGGGTACTGATTGAGAGTGATCAGCCATGATCGCATTGAATGGCGGTGCTGGCTCGAAGGGCTGAATGGCCTACTCCTGCACCTATTGTCTATTGTCTCCCACCCTTATAGGTGTTTTTCTTTGTTATCCTTTCCCTATTTTCTTACATCTTAACCTCCTTATGTTCATTTTCTCAGCTCTAACAAAAGTTTATTAATTTGAAACGTTAAATGTATTTCTCTCTCGGGGGCTATCTGACTCAAGTATTGCCAGGTTTTCTCTCTCAGTTCAAACTTGCAGCATCCAGGGTTTTTATTTTCTCTGGAAGAAATTCTGATTTTACAAGTTGTCTGTACACAAAATCTATCAAGTTCCAATAGGCTGGAATTAACTGCACTTTGCTGGTCTCAGTGAAGAAATTGATGCTTTGCTAATTATCGTGAGACATTTTAAAGAGTTATAAGATTTTGAATATAGAAAACTGAACGCCAAGTATGAGTGTTTTTGGAGAGTGAAATAATTTACTTTACAGGCTTTATTGTAAAAACCACAGTGGAAATGATGAGCGGGATGAGGAGGACGAAGAAAGAGTAAGTGTCTCACGTTGCGCAAGAGAGCAAGAAGCTGATCATCGAGAGGTAAATGGGGAGGAATGTGACTCTTTGAGGATCATTTAATAAATATTAAAATACTTGGGGGGGAATGATAATTTCTTCATGTCAAAACAGCTTGCTTACAATGCAAAAGAAGTGTAATGTTTTAGGGCTTTTGGTGGTGTGATGGAGCTTCTGAGGCAGAGAATTCCACAGAGTTACAACTCTGAGTGAAAAAGGTTTTCCTCATCTCCGTTCTAAATGGCCTACCCCTTATTCTTAAACTGTGGCTTCTGGTTCTGGACTCCCCCAACATTGGGAATATGTTTCCTGCCTCTAGCGTGTCCAATCCTTTAATAATCTTTCAATAAGATCCCCTCTCATCCTTCTAAATTCCAGTGTATACAAGTCCAGTCGTTCCAGTCTTTTAACATACGACAGTCCCGCCATTCCGGGAATTAACCTAGTGAACCTACGCTGCACTCCCTTAATAGCAAGAATGTCCTTCCTCAAATTTGGAGACCAAACCTGCACACAGTACTCCAGGTGTGGTCTCACTAGGGCCCTGTACAACTGCAGAAGGACCTCTTTGCTCTTATACTCAACTCCTCTTGTCATGAAGGCCAATATGCCATTAGCTTTCTTCACTGCCTGCTGTACTTGCATGCTTACTTTCAGTGGCTGATGAACAAGGACACCCAGATCTCTTTGATGTTGGGCCTCTGGTCATGGTTCTATCTGAAATATATTTGTCAATGGCCGGTCATGAAACATCCATTTTCAAGGCAGGTGATTGAACCTTTATGGGTGGGAGAAAAGGGTGGAATTTAAATACATACAATTGCTGATGGATGTCCACTGAGACACAGACACTGAACTTGCAAGGGAAGCCTGACTGCCGCGAGTGAGTATGCACCTTCTGAAGGCCTTGCTTTGAGTTTGTGGTGGAGATGTTTGCAAGAGGGGAAAAATATGGCATTCATATATATCAGTGCTGATAGATTAGTTAAGTTTAAAAACATTAAGTAATAGTCATTTTTTGTTTGTTCATTAGGTCTTAGAAGAGGTATAGAAAAATGCATTCAAATTCCTTCTGATTAAATGGATGCCTGAATCTCTAGAGGTAATCATGCATGCTGTATGGGTTGTCAGACAGACCGCAATGCCAGTAACTAAAACTAAAGGAACCTTGGATACAGAAAGTGCCATGAAAATGCCTGTGGACTGAGTAGAAGAGGAGTGGAATATTAAGCTTAAACAGCGAATAAGGTTGTGAAGACCTTAAAAACAATCCAAAGATCTTTCAAGAAAAAATTATCCTGGCAATACTCCTCTGTGTAGAAATAATATAGTGAAATAGCATAGCTAATATACCTGTTTTTTTCTGGGATGTTCCGGAAGTGGATTATTAGAATATCTATTACATCCTTCTGAATTTATTTGTTTTGGTGAATTTAACTCCATGGGGCATGTTGCCTTGCCTGTACTCTGCGTCATGAATGCTCTGAGAGGAAACACGGCTTAACATGTTTGTGATTTTGACACACCTGGAGTTCAAGAGTTTGAAATTAAAATCTCCAGTTCAGTGATTAAAAAAAGACATTTTCACCAACACCTTGATTTAGCACTGGTTTTCAAGTTTGTAGTCCTGAACAATAAGAATTTATGGTTTTAATGCTGTTCTCAACAATAGTCCTTGTTTAGTGAAGTGGTACAGATGTTGGTAGTGGTAGGGGATTATGCTCGGCAAAGCCAGGTGTCGGGCTGAAAATCAAACTACTTCCTCGCACAATTGTAAATTGAGTGTGTCTCCTAAGATGGTAAAACTTGAGTCTTTGTGAACCAGTTCTCCTGCACCATCTGGGAATAATTGCTAGAAATCTAGGATACAAAGAGTAGATAAGACAGTTCCGATGTTTTAATATCTACTGCAAGAAATTGTTCCAGTTATTATTGAGTGGAATGTAATGGATTTTCATAAATCGCTGACTGAGCTTGCAGTCTTATTGTCTACCGTGGTCTAATTTATTCAATAAAATGTGGCCTGGTCTTCTGATAAACACACTTTTGCAATAACCTCACCAATTGGCATTGATTAAATCATGGTTTAGTGTAGATGTTGAAGTGTGTGTTAAATGTTTTGCTGAAAAAATGATGATTTTGACTATTGATCAGCTTTTGTAAGGTGCATTATTTCCATGTTAATTTTCTTTTTGTATTGTGATTTCCTTCAAAGTTAAGTTGTATAAACTGTAAAAGTTTGCATTTAAAATGAAACGATACTAGAGGATTAATTTACTTCTGATGAGCGAACAGTCTTGATTTTCTTACCATATTGGTGTTAGAAGTGGGTGCCTGGATAATTTGCAGCAAAACGTTTGTGTCAACATTGGATGCACTGTGTTTGTCTCTATAGTCGGTGGTTAGGTGTTAGACAAAATATTAATTGTTTAAATATATTTTGATTGTCCTTGATGCTTAATAGAATCGGATTACTGATGTCTCAATTTCACGTGTTCTACCACATGCCCAGGTGAATATTTTACTTAATTTTACCAGCACCTGGATCTTTAGGCTATGAAATTTTAGTCTGAATGAATTATGCTTCTGGTAAAATGCTTTAGTTATCCTTGGCTTGCTTGGACTAATATTAGATATCATGGTTTATTTAGTCTTGTTCTGAGTTAGAAACATAGAAGATAGGTGCAGGAGTAGGCCATTCGGCCCTTCGAGCCTGCACCGCCATTCAATATGATCATGGCTGATCATCCAAATCAGTATTCCGTACCTACCTTCTCTCCATATCCCCTGATTCCATTAGCCACAAGGGCCACATCTAACTCCCTCTTAAATATAGCCAATGAACTGGCCTCAACTACCTTCTGTGGCAGAGAATTCCACAGATTCACCACTCTCTGTGTGAAAAAAAACTTTCTCATCTCGGTCCTAAAAGACTTCCCCCTTATCCTTAAACTGTGACCCCTTGTTCTGGACTTCCCCTATATCGGGAACAATCTTCCTGCACCTAGCCTGTCCAACCCCTTAAGAATTTTGTAAGTTTCTATAAGATCCCCCCTCAATCTTCTAAATTCCAGCGAGTACAAGCCGAGTCTATCCAGTCTTTCTTCATATGAAAGTCCTGCCATCCCAGGAATCAATCTGGTGAACCTTCTCTGTACTCCCTCTATGGCAAAAATGTCTTTCCTCAGATTAGGAGACCAAAACTGTACGCAATACTCCAGGTGTGGTCTCACCAATGCCCTGTACATACAGCAGAACCTCCCTGCTCCTATACTCAAATCCCCTCGCTATGAATGCCAACATACCATTTGCTTTCTTCACTGCCTGCTGCACCTGCATGCCTACTTTCAATGACTGGTGTACCACGACACCCAGGTCTCGTTGCATCTCCCCTTCTCTTAATCGGCCACCATTCAGGTAATAGTCTGCTTTGCTGTTCTTGCCACCAAAGTGGATAACCTCACATTTATCCACATTATACTGCATCTGCCATGCATTTGCCCACTCACCTAACCTATCCAAGTCACATTGCAGCCTCCTAGCATCCTCCTCACAGCTAACACTGCCCCCCAGCTTCGTGTCATCCGCAAACTTGGAGATGTTGCATTCAATTCCCTCGTCCAAATCATTAATATATATTGTAAATAGCTGGGGTCCCAGCACTGAGCCTTGCGGTACCCCACTAGTCACTGCCTGCCATTCTGAAAAGGACCCGTTTATTCCTACTCTTTGCTTCCTGTCTGCCAGCCAGTTCTCTATCCACATCAATACTGAACCCACAATACCTTGTGCTTTAAGTTTGCATACTAATCTCTTATGTAGGACCTTGCCGAAAGCCTTCTGGAAGTCCAGATATAACACATCCCTTATCCTCTCTACTAGTTACATCCTTGAAAAATTCTATAAGATTCGTCAGACATGATTTACCTTTCATAAATCCATGCTGACTTTGTCCAATGATTTCACCACTTTCCAAATGTGCTGCTATCCCATCTTTAATAACTGACTCTAGCATTTCCCCCACTACCGATGTTAGACTAACTGGTCTATAATTCCCCGTTTTCTTTCTCCCTCCCTTTTTGAAAAGTGGGGTTACATTAGCTACCCTCCAATCCTCAGGAACTACTCCAGAATCTAAAGAGTTTTGAAAAATTATCACTAATGCATCCACTATTTCTGGGGCTACCTCCTTAAGCACTCTGGGATGCAGCCTATCTGGCCCTGGGGATTTATCGGCCTTTAATCCATTCAATTTACCTAACACCACTTCCTGACTAACCTGGATTTCACTCAGTTCCTCCATCTCATTTGACCCCTGGTCCCCTGCTATTTCCGGCAGAGTTTTTACTTTATAAACCTAAAATATTCTGTAGTTTGCTCTTTCCCAAAACAGTTGGAGGCAATCACTTTTTTACAAGCACACAATGGCAGGAATGAGTTTGGCATAAATTTAAATGTACAAATACAGTTAATTCAGACTTAGAAAGATAGAAAATAGGTGCAGGAGTAGGCCATTCGGCCCTTCGAGCCTGCACCGCCATTCAATATGATCATGGCTGATCATCCAACTCAGTATCCCGTACCTGCCTTCTCTCCATACCCCCTGATCCCTTTAGCCACAAGGGCCACATCTAAGTCCCTCTTAAATATAGCCAATGAACTGGCCTCAACTACCTTCTGTGGCAGAGAATTCCACAGATTCACCGCTCTCTGTGTGAAAAAAAAGTTCTCATCTCGGTCCTAAAAGACTTCCCCCTTATCCTTAAACTGTGACCCCTTGTTCTGGACTTCCCCAACATCGGGAACAATCTTCCTGCATCTAGCCTGTCCAACCCCTTAAGAATTTTTAAAGTTTCTATAAGATCCCCCCTCAATCTTCTAAATTCCAGCGAGTACAAACCGAGTCTATCCAGTCTTTCTTCATATGAAAGTCCTGCCATCCGTGGTGCATACTTTACAAAGACATCTAATTGTAAATGTGCTGTGTTGGTAACTTTCCTCTGCAGCATGAAGGGGTTGGTGGTATTGGTGACAAGTTAATGACAGATCAGAAAACACTAAAAAATGGATCTTGAGACCGTTTGACTACCTTAAATCAGTTCTTAGCCATCTCTTTACTTTCTGTATTTCTGCCACACATGGGGATATGGGCCAGCTTGATCAGTGGTTCCGTGCAAGTCGGTCACTCCAGAAACCTACAAGGTTCAGGCATGATTCTATTCTTTTTGGATCAGATGATGAATAAAACTCTTTCCTTGCAAGCATTATGGCCTGTTTACGTTGCATCTCAACCCGGGTTGTTTTCCTTATCTTTTATTATACCCCATTTATACACCTTAAGGATCAGTACATAATCTTTGTGTGAAGCAAAGTGAATCGGGCAAGGTCTTAAATTAATTTGTACTTACTCTGGAGAAAAACTGTGAGTTCAGGAAAGAGAGTAGTGATATCCTGGAGCATAACAATGTTATGATGGAGAAGATGCATAAAGGTGGATAAATCCCTGGTGTATCCTCGGATGTTGTGGGAAGCGAGGGAGAAGTTTACTGAGGCCTTAGTAGAGATTTGTGTATCTTTGTTAGTCACAGGTGGGGCACTGGAAGACATGAGGGTGGTTAATGTTTATTTAAGGGCAGCTAGGAAAAGCCAGAGAACGTCCGACCAGTAAGCCTTATTGGTGGGCAAGTTATTGGAAGGGATTCTGAGGTACACGATGTGTTTGTGTTTGGGCTAGGGGTGGTCGTTCGTGAATCGTTTCTCTCAAATTCGGAATTTTTTTGAAGCGATGACCAGGGCATGGCGATAGATGTTGTCTATATTGATACTTGCAAACCCTTTGACAAGGTTTCATGTGGTAGGCTGGTCTATAAGGTTATTACATGTGGGATTTGTAATGCCGGGTACAATGCGTGTACTCCTTAACACTTTAACAAACTTTATAACTTCAATTGCATTGCACGTATTACAAAGCTATAATGCGTTCAAATATAAAAATATAAATTTTATTATGCCAGATGTTTGCTAGTGATTTTGTTGGCTTCCACTGTTATATTAGAATTGTAGTGATACAGCATGGAAATGGGCTATTTCACCTATCAGAGCGCTATCAGACACTCATTTTATTATTTCCACATTCTCATCAATTCTACCACGCATCTCCACAATACTTGTGCCCAATTACCCGACCAATCCACATGTCTTCAGGATATGGGAGGAAGCTGGAGCACATGCAAACCCCACACAGACAGCACTGGTTGAGTGAACTTTGGTTGTTGGAACTGTAAAACAGCAGCTCTCCCAGTGACCCCGCACCAGCTGGCAGGCAATGAATACTGTGCAGTCCGTGCTATCTCATCTATTAATAAGCTCAGTTTGATTGGAATAATACATTAAAGCTCCTAAATCACACTCAAATCAGAAAGTATTATAATTCAATCTGCCAGAGGAGGACAGCACATCATGGGAGTTGAGTTTTTGGAGTGTTGCAGTAGTACTGTTTCACATTAATAATTGTGCTGGGTGACCAACATGAATAAAGAAATCTTTACCCTTGCAGGATAAAAGATAATACGGTGAAAGAACTTAATAACTACGAGTTGCTTTCCTCAAACTGAATTTCTGTGTTCACTTCGAGCTATTAAATTCACACTGCAATGGGGAATTGCAAGCCTTTGTGCTCGTAAAACATAGAATAGAACAGCACAGTAACAGGCCCTTCAACACATTCCTTGGTTTCCCATTATAAAACATTACTTGAAATCCTGAAAGTAATGAAGATGTGTTACTCAGTTTTAAAGATTTTGTGGAAATATTGCCCAGTATTTTTGTAATGCTTTCATTAAGCTTGCCTGCCAAATTATTGCAAGCTATGGTGAAAGAAGAAACCATGATTTTTTAAATGTTTTTATTGTTTTGAGTTATCAGCATTTATTATCCACCCCTTACTGCCCTTGACAAGGTGATGATGAGGCACTATCTTCAACTGCTGCACATTCTCCCACAGTTCCAGAATTTAGACTGGGCGACAATAAAGAACATTTAGTATATGTCTATGTCAATAAGGGAACCTGCAGGTCGTGGTGCCTGAATTCTTGTTGGTCTTAAATGTGGAAGTTGTGCATTTGCGATACATTGTGAAGTAACTGCAATACAATTTGTAAATGGAACACAAGTGTGTTGGTGATGAAGGGAATGGGTGTTAAGGATGGTAAATGGGATAGTATTTCAGTGGACACTTTTGTCTCAGCTGCCTGTTTTCTTGGAGCTGTATTCATCGAGACAAGTTGGGAATGTGTCATCACTCTCCAGAATTTGTCTTGTAGCTGATTGAGTAGCAATGGGGGTGTGAGTGGGTGCAATCTGCATAGAATCTGGCATTTTTATAGCTACAATATCGAGATGGCTGGTCCTGCAGAGTTCCGAGTCAATGGTGACCCCAGGTTGTTGATAGGGGAAGATTTAATGCCATTGAATTTGCGAGCACCCTTATTGGAGACGGCCAATGCCTGACCCTGCAGTGGAGTGAATGTTATTTGCCTTATGAGCCTCTGCCTGTGTTATATGCCAAAAGGCTGTTTTATTTGCTGAAGAGTTTCAGATGGGATTGAACATTCTCTAATCATCAGGAACAATCTAAAGATGGTTAAACCTAAGATACTGACCTGAGGAACTCCTGCAGCAATGGCCTGGGGATGGGATGAGTGAGTAGTGATCACCTTTGTGAAGTATGACATTAATTATTGGAATGTTTTCCTATCAATGTCCATTGACCTTCGTTTTATAGGGTTTCTTGATGGCATTCGTCAAATGTGCTCAGATATTGAAGGTAGACACAAAATGCTGGAGAGGCAGCATCTCTGGGGAGAAGGAATGGGTGACGTTTCGGGTCGAGACCCTTCTTCAGACTGATGTCAGGGGAATGGGCGGGACAAAGATAGAATGTAGTCGGAGTCAGTAAGACTAGTGGGAGAACTGGGAAGGGGGAGGGGATGGAGAGGAAAAGCAAGTGCTATTTAAAGTTAGAGAAATCAATGTTCCTTCTGCTGGGGTGTAAACTACCCAAGCGAAATATGAGGTGCTGTTCCTCCAATTTGTACTGGGCCTCACCCTGACAATGGAGGAGGCCCAGGACAGAAAGGTCAGATTGGGAATGGGAGGGGGAGTTGAAGTGCTGGGCAACCGGGAGATCAGGTAAGTTATGACGGACTGAGCGGAGGATCGTTCAGCGATCATTCAGCGAAATGATCATTCAGCCTACGCTTGGTCTCGCCGATGTAGAGAAGTCGACACCTGGAACAGTGGATACAGTAGATGAGGTTGGAGGAGGTGCAAATGAACCTCTGCTTAATCTGGAAAGACTGGGTCCTTGGATGGAAGGTAAAGGGGCAAGTGTTGCATCTCCTGTGATTGCAGGGGAAAGATATTGAACAGTCACCATCACTATATCTCTTAAATTCTCCTTTTTGGTTCACGTTTCCCAGTTTGGTTAGTGAGGTTGGGCACTGAAATCCCCAATGTGCAAACCATTCTGCCTTTACTAATTTCAATGTTGCTTCATTGAACACGGAGGAGCACTGATGTGGAGGACAGTGGATAGAATCATCAGGTTTCCTTGATTTTGGTTTCAAATTTCCCAAGAATAGGGTCCAAAGAGAGCTTCATCCCAGCACCAGATATATTTCAGTTATCTCCGAGATAACAATTCACAACTGTGGGTGCAAATTTTTATCACACGTTTCATAATGCAACTTATTTATGGCAAGGGCTGGGACGTTGGTTATCCTTGTGTAAAGACTAATCTAGCCTGCCCTTTTTGAACTTCATGGTTAATATCCAAGAGTTGATAATGAAAGGGGCTTGTACTTGACTTGTTCCTGACGTGGCTCACAGTAATTAAATACAAGAAGAGCTTAAATATATTGTGATTTGTTCTTCGAGAATACTCCCCAAAGGTGAGATTGTTTACCATTAGATAACTGTACTCGTCATCTTTGGATCATCATCCATGGCCTATCATCCCGCAAAATGGGATCATAGATTGTTCTATAGCAGGAGGAGGAAACAGGAAGCTGTTAAGGGCTAAGCCATCTGGCACAGTTGTGAAAGAAATCTCAAAAATACCCATCGTAGGAACAGGCTATTGAGCCCTTTCTTCTTCCCTCTTCCCTTTTAATATCTAACTTTTATTCTCCATCCTCTTTATCAGTCCAAGTCTAGTTTTGTTGTGCATGCCCTTTAATGGCAACCTAGTCCAGTTCCATTCTCCCCACACTGTTTAAACAAGTCTTCATTCTCTATGCTCTTTAATGCTCCACTCTTAGAAGAAAGTATTTGTTATGGCAAAAACTCAACAGATTGTGGCATTAACAGATCCATATACCAGCAGTAATTTTTTTTAGAATTCCCTCGCCCATGTTAATTGCTTTTAAAGCAGTGCTGATGGAGGAAAAGATGGAGGTCTATTGTTGTTTGGCCTATTAAAGATGAGGTTAGATTCGCCTGATTTAAAGTAGTCAGAACACTTCAAATGTAAAGGCCTTTTGCAGCATGTCCAGCTACATTCCAGGTTACTGGCATGTTCTTTTATTTCTGCATTAAGTGAACGATGGCCCAGTCCAGCTACATACTTTGTGTTTATTGTTCTTAATCCCTCACCTATTTGTCCTTTTGTTGCTCTTTTCTGTTTGAAAGTGATTGGCCTTGTCCTGGTTGAGTTTATCTCTTTTATAGTACAGACTCGCAACCTCTGGTGGCTTTCGTCAAATTACGCAAAATAACCATTCCCCAATTTTTGTCGTCTGTCATTTATCCACATTCCTTCAATACTGCCTTGTGAAACAACACATTCATAACCTTCGTGAACAGAATAATTTGCCCTTCATTATCCTACAAACATCTCTCTCCACCTGGGCAATTGTGCTGAACAATGAGGCATTATTTTAGATCGTCTCTCAGGTGGTGGTATGGTTCATGTATAGATTTTACATTATTCATATTTACAAATTACATCTGTTAGATTTCCTTTGTCATAGCTGGGCTATTGTTAATTTTCAGCCAGTGTTGCAGGTGTCCATGTTTTATATAAAGATTCAATTAATTAGTCTGATGTTGTCATGATTGGAGGTTGTAAATGAAAAACTCAAATCAAATGAAGATGTATTAAATGATGAAATTGTTACTGTATCTGTCATCATTGAGTTCATGCTGGCTCGGTATCCCATCATCCATTCCCCTGCTCTCCCTGTAATTCTCTAAATTATGCTGTCTCCCTTTTAATTCCGCTTCGAAAGCCTTTAACGGTTCTTCATCCACCACTCCTAAACGGCTTCGGGTGATGAAAGTAGCAGTTGTATTCTTAAGAGAAGAACGTGTCTGATTAGTGAGGAGGCTACATGAAAAGCTATTTATCCAAGATGACTTTTCTTATGCTGCTCAATTTCTAAAGTAAATTTTAAGTGGTTTTCTAATTCCCGATCGAAAACACATCATAACCACTCAGGCCTGTTTCATACCAATTGTGCTTCATAATTTATCAATTGCATTGTATCCAATTAGCTTTGTGGAACCGTGCGATATAGCAGTATTTGCCCTATTAAAAACTTTTGTCGTCCTGTGCACTTGATTTTATTTATTGACCTAAATCTGAGAACCTTGTTCAGCAGATCTAAAGCTAAGTCCATTAATGGTGAAATAGCTAATAAATTGCATTTTGTAGCATGCAATAAGGTCTGCAGCTTTTTATAATCTTGTAAAATTGGAAGCATGTTTGTTTGCCAAAAACGACCAGAATTTATACTGGCTATTTACACTCTTACAGATAAAGTTTCCATTTAACAGACATCTAAGTGCCTTAAATATGAAATAGGAAGATTATGTTCAACTTGGATGAAAATGGGATGCAAGAATCATTCCATACGATGGGGTGAATTTTCTGATTTTGTCAGTTCTTTCCATTAACATTTCCAATCCGGGGGGGGGGGGGGGGATTATTTACTGTTGATTTTAATATTGTCCATAAACTGAAAACATTTCATTGGATGCAAATACTATTTGTGTCCAGTGCACTCTGCATGAGGATGTTGCCCATTTTTGCTAAGTTTTACCAATTATAGTTACTTGCTGCTATGCAGACGATCTCTTCTTGAAAAGAAGTTACTGTTAAAGATTTTGACAATGGTTGTCATACTGAACACTAATCCAAAGTAGTGACTGATAAAAGATGAATGCAGTTTAAATCTCACGAGAGAACACTTAGACTAGCATTGAAACTGGATTAGTTCACCAATGTCCCGCAGGGAAAGGTTGGCCTTTCTTTCTCTGGGCCTGTGCCCACAGCCCCACATTAAGGTGGTTGACTCCTTTCTGCCCTCTGACATAGCTGAGCAAGTCCCTCAGTTGTATCAACCCATCGGAAAGAATATTGATCCAGAATCAGATCCACGTGGTGGGTATATGGAACAAGCTGCCAGAGGAGGTAGTTGAGGCAGGGACTATCCCAACGTTTAAGAAACAGCTACCCAGGTACATGGATAGGACAGGTTTGGAGGGATATGGACCAAGTGCAGGCAGGTGGGACTAGTGTAGCTGGGACATGTTGACCAGTGTTGGGCAAGTTGAGCCAAAGGGTCTGTTACCACACTATTACTCCATTTCCTTACAGTTGAAATGGACAGTAGATACTGGACTTGGCAACAATGCCTGTCACCTAAGCATGAAAGGATATGGTGACAAGATTTGGGAAGAGTCAGCTTGTAAGGCACATTACATCAGATCTTTTTGACATTAAACATGCAAGTGGCTTTACCAAAATCATGTAAAGTTAATAATTTTAAAGCTGCTCATTAACTAGAAATCAATGTTACAGTTACAATGTTACAGTTTTGGTATAAAGCCTAGAGTTGGAGTGCATGGTCTGCCTACCTTTGAACCACTAGTTTTTCTCATTGAATCATTTATGCAGTGTTTGGAAATTTTCACCTTTGTTCCCAAGACTACCGTGTAGCGTCTGTATTAGCTGTAGATCAGAGTTGGAAAAGTTTCATTAAATCTCCAGAAATTTTCTCTTTAGTAAATGTTTAAGAGTGATTCAGTTTGCATGCAGTGTTGGAATGCATAATGGAAATTAGGATTGAAATTGTAAAATGTTCACTGATGTCAGATATTGAAGCTTTGAATCCTAGTTGAGATAAAATTGCCTTTGACATTTGACAAAATGCACCAAAAATATTGCTACATTCCCATTTTTATGTATTTAGTATTCTCAGTTTAAGTATCAGTGTTAATTGTGCCCACATCACTTGTCAGTGAATGTTTTTAATAAAAGTGTTTTGTCTTAAATTTGTTTTGTGCTTGTTAGTGAAGTTCAGACTACAGTAACTAAACCCACAATGTCTGTGCCAAACAAGATGCCCAGCAAGTGATCCATATCCCTCTTTCCTGCATATCCATGTGCCTATCTAAAAGCCTCTAAAACGCCACTTCTGTATCTGCATCCACAACCACCCAGGCAGTGTGTTAAAAGGATTCACCACCCTCATGGGTGGTGTACCGAATCTACTGTATCTGACAATAGACAATAGACTCTTATATATGATGTGGACTCTTATACGGCGGCGAAACCAAATGTAGACTGGGCGATCGTTTTGCTGAACACCTTCATTGTCCACCTGGACCTACCCGATCTCCCAGTTGCCAAATACTTTAAAACCCATCCCCACACTGACCATTCTGTCCGAGGCCTCCTTCATTGTCAGAGTGATGCTAAATGCAAATTGAAGGAACAGCATCTCATATTTTGCTTGGCCATCTTACAACCCAATGGTATGAATATTGATTTCTCTAATTTCAAGTAACCCCTGCATTCCCTCTCCATCCCTCCCTCGCCCAAGTCACACCAGCGCTTCTTGTTCTCGCCTACCAAGCAGCTAACAGTGGCCTGTTTCCTTTAGCTTTAAGTTACCTTTTTGCATATCTTTTATTCAATTGGTCTATATCTCTGCATCACTGTCTATGTCTTTCATTTCCCTTTTCCCTAACTCTAGTCCGAAAAGGAGCACAGGAACAGGCCCTTCAGCCCACAATGTCTGTTTCAAATATATCAAGACTAACATCTGCCTTCACATATTTCATTTTCCTTTTCTGCATATCCATGTGCCTACACAAAGTGTCTTAAATGCCACAATTGTATCTGCCTCAACCACCACTCTGGTGATGTGTTCCAGATACCACCCTCTGTGTAAACAAACAATTGCTTCAAACTTTGCCCCTCTCACCTTAAAGCTATGCCTTCTAGTCTGATATTTCCCACCTGGAAAAAAAGTTCTGCTTGTCTATCCGATCAATTCCTGTCATAATTTCAGAGAACACTATCTAAGTCTGTTTAACCTCTTAGCACTAAACAAAATAAGGTGCCGGAGTAACAGCCAGTCAGGCAGCATCTCTGAAGATCATGGATAGATGACATTTTGGGTTGGGATCCTTTTTCAGACTGATTGTGGAAGGGGAGAGAAAGCTGGTGGAGCAGTTGAGCCATGCTTTGTACTGCCCCTATCTCTCTTCCAGCTTTCTCCCCTCCCAATTTTTGTTTGGGGTCCGCAGAAGAAGGTCCACCTGTGGTCCTAAGGCTGCGCCCCAAGGCTCCAGCCGCAGGTGGAACTGCTTCAGGGGCAGGGCCTGACCCAGTTATGACTAAGCCGCAGGCGGTTAACGTACTGCCAGCGGCTCCGAACTCTGGGCCCACAGAGCTACTTGGGAACCGCTCACAGGTTCCCAGCCCGGCTCCGGCCCACAGGAGAAGAACCCCCACTCGCGGGTCCCATCCCGGGTGATGGTCAGCGGGCGCCGGTCCCGTCCCGCTGAGGAACCGCGGGCTAGACAGCGGCCTACACCCAGTACACGGGCAGCAGCCTACACCCGGGTCCCGGGCAGCGGCCTGTATCCGGGCAGCGGCCTGTATCCGGGCAGTGGCCTGTACCCGGGCAGTGACCTGTACCCGGGCAGTGGGCAGCGGCCTGTAACCGGGCAGTGGGCAGTACCCGGTCAGTGGACCAGGGCCTGTACCCGGGCTGTGGGCAGTGCGCAGCGGCCTGTACCCGGGCAGTGGGCAGCGGCCTGTACCCGGGCAGTGGGCGCTGCCTGTACCCGGGCTGTGGGCAGTGCGCCGCGGGCCTGTACCCGGGCAGTGGGCAGCGGCGGGTCCCCCTGGCAGTGGGCCACGGCCTGTACGTGGGCAGCGGCCTGTACCCGGGCAATGGGCCGTGGCCTGTCCCGTACAGTGGGCCACGGCCTGTACATGGGCAGCGGTTTGTTGCTGGGCAGTGGGGTGGGGCGGATACCCGGGCAGTGGGCCACGGCCTGTACCCGGGCAGTGGCCTGTTGCTGGGCGGTGGTTTCCCGGCCAGTGGGGCAGGGCCTGTACCCGGGCTGTGGGCAGGGGCATGTACCCGGGCATTGGGCAGTGGCATGTGCCCGAGCAGTGGGCCGCGACCTGTTCCCGGGCAATGGGCCGCGGCCTGTACCCGAGCAGTGGCGGCCTGTACCCGGGCAGTGGGCCGCGGCCTTTACCCGGGCAGTGGGCCGCAACCAGTGGGGGGGGAGAGGAGAGAGAGATTGGGGGAGGGGAGAGAGAGATTGGGGATGGGGAGAGAGGGGGGGGAAGAGAGGGGGGAGATTGGGGGAGGGGAGAGAGGAGAGAGGGGGGAGAGAGAGGGAGGGTGGAGAGAGGGGGGAGGTGGAGAGAGGGGGGGGGAAAGAGGGGGGGGAGAGAGGGGGAGGGGAGAGAGAGGGGGGAGGGGAGAGAGGGGGAGGGGGAGAGAGAAGGAGGGGGGGAGAGAGAGGGGGAGGGAGAGGGGGAGGGGAGAGAGGGGCAGTGGGCAGCGGCGGGTCCCCCTGGCAGTGGGCCGTGGCCTGTCCCGTACAGTGGGCCACGGCCTGTACACGGGCAGTCGGCAGCGGTCTGTTGCTGGGCAGTGGGGTGGGGTGGGGCGGGTACCCGGGCAGTGGGGCAGGGCCTGTACCCGGGCTGTGGGCAGCGGCCTGTGGGGGGGGGGAGAGGAGAGAGAGATTGGGGGAGGGGAGAGAGAGATTGGGGATGGGGAGAGAGGGGATGGGGAGCGAGGGGAAGGGGAGAGATGGTGAGAGAGGGGAAGGGATGGTGAGAGGGGAAGGGGAGAGATTGGGGGGAGGGGAGAGAGGGGGGAGGGGAGAGAGGGGGAGGGGGGTAGAGAGAGGGGGGTAGAGAGAGGGGGGTAGAGAGAGGGGGGTAGAGAGAGGGGGGTAGAGAGAGGGGGGTAGAGAGAGGGGGGTAGAGAGAGGGGGGTAGAGAGAGGGGGGTAGAGAGAGGGGGGGAGAGAGAGGGGGGGAGAGAGAGGGGGAGGGGGGAGAGAGGAGGGGGGAGAGAGAGGAGGGGAGGGGGGTAGAGAGAGGGGGGAGAGAAGGGGGAGGAGAGAGGGGGGGGGGAAGGAGAGAGGGGAGGGGGAGGAGAGAGGGGGGGGGGGAGGAGAGAGGGGGGGAGGAGAGAGGGGGGGGGGAGGAGAGAGAGAGAGTGAGTCAGAGAGAGAGAGAGCGGGCGGGATGGCGGCGGCGGCGAGGAGCTGCGTGGTGGTGAGTGGTGGCCAGGCCCGGAGATGGGGTGAAGGATCGGGCTGCCACTGGCGCCGTGGCCGTGGCCGGGGAGGGGGGAGTTGGCGAGGTGCAGGTGTCCTGTGTTAAGGGCGGGGTGAGGGCGGCCGCCATTAGGATGCTGGTTTAGACAGACGCAAAGTGCTGGAGTAACGGCGGGTCGGGCACCATCTCTGGAGAGAAGGAATGGGCGACGTTTAATAATATATTCCTTTATTTGCCCCACACCGGGGAAATTTAGAGTGTTCCAGCAGCAACGTGGATAGCAAGAGATCATTCATTATAAATAAAAGTAAAGACAAGGATAGATTGTCTCGGGTCGAGGCCCTTCTTCAGCCTGAAGAGACGCAGCCTGTCCCGCTGTAGCTCCAGCATCGGCCCCAAGGGTCAACCCGGCCCCCGAGGCTGTGCTCAGGCAGTCCGTGGGTGCCGGCCGGCCGGGGTGGGTGAGGCCTAACGGCTCAGGCAGTCCGTGGGTGCCGGCCGGCCGGGGTGGGTGAGGCCTAACGGCTCGGGCAGTCCGTGGGTGCCGGCCGGCCGGGGTGGGTGAACATTACCCCGGCCTTGGCTCCTGGTCTCCGTGGCCGCCGCCTCTGCACAGCCCTGGCTGCGGTCCTATAGAGCTTATTGGGTGGATGAATGAATGTCCAAGGTCAGGAATCGGGGGCGTTGGGTGCAGAATGTATTTTTCTTCATGGAGAATGCGGTCTTAATTTAGTATAGAGATCCAGTGCGGAAACAGGCCGTTCGGCCAACCGAGTCTGCAGCGACCAGCAATCCCCGCACGTTAACACTACCCTCCACACACTAGGGACAATTTGCACTTGTACCAAGCCAATGAACCAACAAACCTATACGTCTTGAATGTGGGAGGAAACCGAAGATCTCGGTTACGGGGTAACGTGCAAACTACATGCAGACAGCCACCGTAATCAGGATCGAACCCGGGTCTCCAAGGCAGCAACCGCTAACGGTCGAGTACAGCGCGGGATTTGTTTTTCTTGCCCAGACTTGCCCGCCTGGTTCGGGTTCCCTATAACATTTCCTAACCCTCATCGGCGATATTGTGCAGCTGCCTCATTGTTCCGTGATTCGGGTTCGATTCTTTAGTACTGTTTGTCTGTAGTTGCATCATGCCGCACCCCCTTTGGTTTCCTTCCACACCCAAAAATCAATTGGCAACTGTAAATTGACCCATTTATGGGGGATTGATGGGAGACTGTCACAGGTGCGAGTGAACGTGAAAGAGGTGACACGGAATGACACGAATCGGTGGCTCTCTCAAAACCTATTTCTACTCCCTCGCGTTTGAGGCTCATTGAGGAGGCGTTGTGAACTGTTTTGTTTGCGTGCTACTGTATGTTTCATTTTTTCCTTAGTACCTAATCAGATGTACAGCACTTTGATCAACGTGGGTTGTTTTTAAATGTGCTATACAAATAAAATTGACTTGACGACTCTGTGAGCTGGCATTGACTTGATGGGTCTAATAGCCTCTTGTATCAAATGTGAAATATGTTAGTTCTTCCTCAGCTGTAAAGCTGGAGCAGTGCATTGAATCGTACAAATTCATTCACTAGTATAGTTTAGAGATAGTGCGGAAGCAGGCCATTTGGCCTATCGAGTCCGCGCCAACCAGCGATCCCCGCACATTAACACCATCCCACACACATTAGGGACAATTTACATTTATACCAAGTCAATTAACCTATAAACCTGTAGGTCTGGAGTGTGGGAGGAACCCGAAGAAATCGGAGAAAACCCTCGCGGTTACAGGGGGAACGTACAAACTGAACAGACAGCACCTAAAGTCAGGAATGGAACCCGGATCTCTGGCGCTGTAAGGCAGCAACTCTATCGCTGCGCCCTGTACTTGTGCAGCATAGGAACAGGCACTTTGACCCAACATCCATGCCGACTAAAATATCCGTCAAAGCTAGCCCCATTTGCCGACTATTCTCAAAAGCTTTAGACACATTTCAGTGTTTTGCTAGTGAGAGAACTCCGGTGGCTCAGCACTTCAACTCCTCCTCCCATTCCCAATCTGACATTTCTGTCATGTGGCTCCTCCATTGTCAGAGTGAGGCCCAGCGCAAATTGGAGGAACAGCACCTTATATTTCCCTTGGGCAGTTTACACCCCAGCGGTATGAACATTGACTTCTCTAACTTCAGATAGCCCTTGATTTCCCTCTCTATCCCCTCCCCCTTCTCAGTTCTCCCTCTAGTCAACCTGTCTCCGACTACATTCCATCTCTGTCCCGCCCATTCCCCTGACATCAGTCTGAAGAAAGGGCTGGACCCGAAACATCACCCATTCCTTCTCTCCTGAGATGCTTCCTGACCTGCTGAGTTACTCCAGCATTTTATGTCTACCTTCAATGTTTTGCTAAATTTCCACACTGGTAAGAACTTCTGTTTGTATAGATCTGAAGGATTTTGTTTTTCAGATTACTGACGATGAGCAAGGTTATGACCTCGATCTGTTTTGTATCCCGAAACATTATTCTAACGATCTGGAGCGAGTATTTATTCCTCATGGTTTAATCATGGACCGGTGAGTGGCCTTTCATGTATGTAATGGATCTTCAACTAAATCCTGCAACCAATGGGGAGCTATTGGGAGGCCCATTGCAGGATTCCAGACTCAAATCCTTTCGTTATGAAGGCCAACATGCCATTAGCTTTCTTTACTGCCTGCTGTACCTGCACGCCAACTTTCAGTGACTGGTGTACAAGGATATCCAGGTCTCGTTGCACTTCCCCTTACCTCGCCTAACCATTGAGATAATAATCTGCCTCCTTGTTTTTGCCACCAACGTGGATAACCTCACATTTATCTACATTATACTGCATCTGCCACGCATCTGCCCACTCACTCAACCTGTCCAGGTCACCCTGCAACCTCCTAACATCCTCTTCACAGTTCACACTGCCACAGCTTTGTGTCATCTGCAAACTTGCTAGTGTTACTTCTAATTCCTTCATCCAAATCATTAATATATATGGTAAATAGTTGTGGCCCCAACACCGAGCCTTGCGGCACTCCACTCGCCTCTGCCTGCCATTCTGAAAAGAACCTGTTTACTCCTACTCTTTGCTTCCTGTCTGCCAACCAATTCTCTATCCATGTCAACACTCTACCCCCAATACCATGTGCTCTAATTTTGCTCACCAATCTCCCGTGTGGGACCTTATCAAAGGCTTTCTGAAAGTCTAGATACACTACATCCACTGGCTCCCCTTCATCCATTTTACTTGTCACATCCTCAAAAAATTCCAGAAGATTAGTCAAGCATGATTTCCCTTTCATAAATCCATGCTGACTTGGACTTATCCTTTTATTGCTCTCCAAATGCACCGTTATTACCTCTTTAATAATTGACTCCAGCATCTTCCCCACCACCGATGTTAGGCTAAATGGTCTGTAATTCCCTGTTTTCTCTCTCGCTCCTTTCTTGAAAAGTGGGATAACATTAGCTATCCTCCAATCCACAGGAACTGATCCTGAATCTATTGAACATTGGAAAATGATCACCAATGCGTCCACTGGTTCTAGCGCCACCTCCCTGAGTACCTTGGGTTGCAGACCATCAGGCCCTGGGGATTTATCAGCCTTCAGTCCCATCAGTCTACCCAATACTATTTCTCGCCTTATGCAAATTTCTTTCAGTTCCTCTATCCCCCTAGATCCTCTAGTACATCCGGGAGATTGTTTGTGTCTTCCTTAGTGAAGACAGATCCGAAGTACCTGTTCAACTCTTCTGCCATTTCCTTGTTACCCATAATAATTTCACCCATGTCTGCCTTCAAGGGACCCACATTTGTCTTTGCTAATCTTTTTCTCTTAACATATCTAAAGACGCTTTTACTGTCCTTCTTTATGTTCTTGGCCAGCTTCCCTTTGTACTTCATCTTTTCAGCCCGCATTGCCCGTTTTGTTACCTTCTGTTGCCCTTTGAAAGTTTCCCAATCCTCTGGCTTCCTGCTACGCTTTGCTATGTTATACATCTTTTCTTTTAGTATTATTCCATCCCTAACTTCCCTTGTCAGCCACGTTTGCCTCCTACTCCCCTTAGAATCTTTCTTCTGCTTTGGAATGAAATGATCCTGCATCTTACGAATTATGCCCAGAAATTCCTGCCATTGCTGTTCCACCATCATTCCTGCTAGGATCCCTTTCCAGTTGACCTTGGCCAGCTCCTCTCTCACGCCTTGATAGTCACTTTGTTCAACTGCAACACTGACAGTTTAACTGTCTCCCTCTCAAATTGCAGATTAAACCTATTCATATTATGATCACTACCTCCAAGCGGTTCCTTTACCTCAAGTTCTCTTTATCAAATCTGGTTCATTGGACAACACTAAATCTAGAATTGCTTTTTCTCTGGTAGGCTCCAGTACAAGCTGCCCTGAGAATCCTTGTGTTTCCTTCTCGAGGGTTCCGTCTGAGTGATGCATTTTACATTTGGTGGCTGGTACCCAATTGGGGTTTTCTGCTGTTCATGTTGTTAACAGCAACATGATCCTTGATGGTCCTTTCTATCTAAGAGAGAAAGAATCTTTGTTCATTGCTCGCGCATCATGATCCTTGATGGTCCTTTCCATCTAAGAGAGAAAGAATCTTTGTTCATTGCTCGCGCATAAAGCTGATCTCCTGGTTTAAACGGGTGAATATTTCCTTCTGCCGGAGGGACCTGTGCCTGTTTAACTTTCTCATAGATTTTGCCAACTGTTTCACACATGGTTTGAGCATATCTTAAGGATTTTTCATCATTCCAAATTAGGGCTACCTTCTCAGGAGTCATCGGAGGTCGCCCCATCAAAATCTCTTGAGGTGTTAGGCCTGTGTTTCTATTTTTCTGATTTCTCAGGGCATTCATCACTATGGGCATGGTGTCTGGCCACGACAACCTATTTTGCTGGCATACTTTGGCCAAAATAGCTTTTATATCTCCATTTACTCTTTCTACCATCTCTGAGGACTGTGGTTGATATGGTGTGTGTAATTTCCACTGGAACCCAAGAGCTTTCGACAGGTTCTGAACTAATTTACTGGTGAAATGAGTTCCTCTGTCACTGTTTATTCTCATGGGGATCCCGTATCTAGGTATTATTTCTTTCATTAAAATATTGACTACCGTCCTTGCATTATCCCTTCTTGTGGGGTGTGCTTCCACCCATCTGGAGAACATATCAACTATGACCAGAATGTACTTAAAACCCTTTGCTGCGGGCATATGTACAAAATCAGTTTGCAAACTCCCAAAAGGCATTTCAGGTTGTGGTAGGTGATTGAATTTTGCAGGCGTCTTCCCTCTAATATTTTGTTGACACACCAGACATGTTCTTGCAACTTTATCAATTATGACTGATATACCTGGTGCATACCATTGCTGGGACAATGCGTGTGCCATCCTCCCTTTTCCCATGTGAGTCTGTCCATGAGCTAGGCGAGACAGGGACAAAAATAGGCTCCTGGGGCAAACGACCCAACCATCAGGGTGGACCCAGACAATGGGGTCTTGATAACACCCTGCTTTGCTCCAGGAATTCTTTTCCTGGGGTGATGCTAGGCTCTGGCAATGCTAACCGGGAGCTTTCCTTCTGCTGCAGATTTAATTTTAACCGCTTGTAATTGCGGGGTTTGCCTGAGGGCAGTCGTTTGGCTACATGATCAGCTGATCTGTTTCCCTTTGATACATTATCATCCGATGATGTATGAGCCTCGCATTTAATAACTGCAATTTGCTGTGGCGATTGGATAGAATCCAATAAATGTAAGACCAGTTTATCATGCTTGATGTGATGAATCCTCTATTTGTCCATAACCCATGTACAACCCCAAACGCATAGCGAGAATCGGTGTAGATATTAGCACTTTGATCCTTTGCCAATATGCAGGCACGAGTCAGGGCATACAGCTCAGCTGCCTGAGCAGGCGTTCCGGATGGTAAAGCATATGCCTTCAGTACTTGGTGTGGCGTGACCCACCGCATATCCTGCTAATAATCTGTCATCGCTAGGTCGTTGTAAAGAGCCATCAGTAAATGGGACCAGGTCAGGATTATCAATCGAATAACTCCAAGTCCAGACGGGAAGTGGCATTTGCTTCCACAAGCAATAGACAATCATGATCACATCCTTCTTCTGGCAGTGGCACAGATGTAGCTGGGTTTATAGCAGGCGATCGCTGATGAGTATAGTTCGGATGTGATAAAAGGATAACTTCATATCATGTTCTTCTAGCGGCTGTGAAATGCTGTGTCGCTGCTGAGTTCAATAATAACATGTATTTTTTGTTTGCTTGTAATATTCAACTTTGTTTGTCTCTATGTCTCTAATGTCTTTTGTTATTTACCACTTTTTCTTTCCTTTCTCAACAGATTACTCATTCTTTTTTGTGTAGGAAAGATCTGCAGATGCTGATTTAAATCGAAGATAGACACAAAATGCTGGAGTAACTCAGCAGGACAGGCAACATCTCTGGAGAGGAATGGGTGACGTTTTGGGTCGAGACCATTCCTTCTCTCCAGGGATGCTGCCTGACCCACTGAGTTACTCCAGCATTTTGCGCCTACTTCTTTCTTTCTCTCTTGCCTCAACTATGCCCTCATCAGAAACCTTGCCCCTTGTACTCCTTGCCTCTCCCAACTGCTTCTCTGCAAATTTAAACATTTTGTATCTCAAACATTTCCTGGTTCTAATCAAACCTATGACCTCAATCATTAACTCTGCTTCTTCCCCCCCCCCCCCCCTGATCTGCTGATAATCTGCATATTTTCAATTTTATTTAATTTTCACTGTGCTTCCATTTCCTTCATTGATTCAGCTCTGCTCTAATGTGTAAGCTCCTCTCAAGCTCATACCTACCATTGCTTATTCCTCACGTGATCTATTCCCTTCTGCTTTGTCGGTTCACCCACCCCACACCAATTCCTGGTTTCCTTGAAAAATACAACTTCCTTGACCCATTCCCTGCAGAAATGAATTTTGAGGAAGACTTTTGATAAGATCTCACCTGGCAGGCTGGCCAGAAAGCAAAAGCCCGTGGGATGTGAGGCAGAGTGGGCAATCGGACCCAAAATTAGCTCACTGGCGGAAGCAAATTGACGGCATTTTGTGAATGGTTGGCTGTTGTTACCAGTGCAGTTTACAGTGCCCAACATAGTTGCTTTTTTGTAATATTAATGATTTAGATTTAACTGTATGAGGCATGATAAAGAAATCAGCAAATAATACAAACATTGTCCGTGCGATTTTCATGAGGCAAAAAGCTTCAGACTCCAGGAAGCACAAATAGTCTGGATGTTTGGGTATAAAAGTGGTCATTCGGAAAAGTGTAGTCATGCATGTAGGAAGGGGCAGCAAGGAGAGAGAATAAAGAATGGCAGAATGTTGAATGTATATTTATCTTTCTTTGCTGCATAGTCTCAATGAACTATTTTATAATTCTGACCAGTCTCTAGATGGCATGAGTGTGCAACAGGGCAACATCAATCACTGACTCTTCTGGGCAACCCTATCAAATTATTTCAATTGGAGGAATGTATTTTTGCAATCTCCCCATCAGCTGTTCTGGTTGAATCTTTGTGTAGTAAAATGGATGAGAAACTGATAGAGAGCTTCAGCAAAGGAAGATGAGGTTGTGATAGCAGATGCCTGAAGATAAACGAACAGTTGGTACAAGGTAGGCGATCTGTATTTAATCTGAACTAGATGGGCGTGGACCCATTGAGTCCAAACCTCTCCTGTGGGTCTGGCAACCCTCCCCCAACTGACGAGCCGTGGAACCATTGCCGGTCGGGGAGTTCCCCGGGGTCGTGAGGGGGAGAGGAAAAGGGAGAGCGAGCCACCCTGGCCCGGGCAGCCAGAGTGAGCCGTGAACCCGGTGGGTACAAACCTCTCCTGCAGCGGCAGCTCGACGGCGAAGGCCATCTTCTTTGACCCTATGCCGCCGCACTGCACCTCGGGAGGAAGGTCAGGCGCGGGGCACTCCAGGGGGGGGGCGCATTTATTAAATGTTATTAAGTTAATTGCTTTTAAAATGTAAGAAAACCTGAGCAATCGAGACCACAGGCGAATGGTGAGTAGGATGGGCCTAAAATTGTTGCGCTATCGTGCACCGTTCGAGCTGTATTTCAGGAACAAATAATCAAATATATATACAAGATGAGAGTTTTAGTAATATACCAGATAAAGTGGATCCGTTGGGCCCAAACCTTTCCTGCATTGGGGCAGCACCCTGTCCTCCCCTCTCTCCTCAACCCCCCCTCCCTCCTCCCCACTCCCTCCTCCCTTCCCCCTCCCCTCCTTTTAAACTTTAAAATGTGAATAACTTAAAACATATAACATCGATTTCAATAAAACTACTTGCATTATCACTAAAGTGACAATGGTGAGTAAGGTGGGCCTAAAATTGTTACGCTATCGTGTACCGTTTTGGCTGAAGTTCAGTCACAAACAAGATAACAAACGAGAGTTTCAGTATATAGATAGACTAGACCAAGTGGACCCATTGGGCCCTTTCCTCATAGAAAGGTTACAGGGAAGGGGACAGGGTATGACTGAGGAGCCCTGGACCCAGAGCCTCTCCTGTATTGGTGTAGCACCCTCAACCCCCCACTCATCCCCCCCCTCCCTATCCCCCACTCTCCCATCTTCCCTGACTCCCACAGTCCCCCTTCCCCCCACCCCCACTCTCGCATCCCCCCACCACCCCCCCCACCCATGCTGTCCCTTTCCCCCCCACCCCTCCTCCTCCCCACCCCCCCTCTTCCCTCCTCCCCACCCTACCCTGCCCTTCTGTCCAGTCCCACTCTCCCTCCCACCCCCACTGGCACTCTCCCCCACCCCCCTTTTCCCCCACTCTCTCCTCCCCCAACCCCCCATTCTCTCCCCAGCCCCACTCTCACTCTCCCCCACCCCCCCTCTCCTCCACCCCCGCCTCCCCCACTCTCTCTACCCCCTAATCTCACCCCCCTCCTACCCCCACCCTCCCCTCTACCTACTCGCCCCACCCCCCATTCCCACTGCCCCCCTCCCCCCACTCCCCCTCTTTCCCACCCCCACTCTCCCCTGACCCCCACTGCCCCCTTCCCCCACCCCCACTCTCTTCCCCCACACCCCGTCTCTCCTCCCCCCACACCCCCTCTCTCCCCCTCCTCCCCCTTTCACTTTCACTATCTCCTTTCCCCACCTACCTTCTCCCCCTTTCCCTCCCTTCCCCACTCCCTCCCCCCCACTCTCCCCTCTTCCCTTACCCCCACTGTCCCCCCATCACCCCCCTGCCCCCCACCACCCCCTCTGTGTCCCCCATCCCACTCTCCCTCCCACCCCACTCTCTGCTCCTCCCACCTTCCCCCTCCCCCCCACTCTCCTCTCTTCCCTGACCCCCACTGTCCCCTTCCCCCCAACACCCCCCCCCCAACACCACCCCCCCCATCCCCAGTCCCACTCTCCCTCCCACCCCCACTCTCTGCTCCTCCCCCTCCCCCCCACTCTCTCCTCCCCCACTCTCACTCTCCCCCACCCCCTTTCCTCACCACCCCCTTTCCCCCACTCTCTCCTCCCCCCACCCCCTCATTCTCTCCTCCCCCCACCCCACCCATTCTCTCCTCCCCCACCCCCCATTCTCTCCTCCCCCCACCCCCCCCATTCTCTCCTCCCCCCTCCCCCCATTCTCTCCTCCCCAGCCCCCCACTCTCACTCTTCCCCCTTTCCCCACCACCCACTCTCTCTCCTCCCCCGCCTCCCCCAATCTCTCTTCCCCCCACCCTCACCCCCCTCCTACCCCACCCTTCCCTCCACCCACTCGGCCCCCACGTCCACTCCCCTCTGTGGAGCTGTTGACGGCAAAAGGCACTTACCGAGCATGCAGGGAGGAGGAGGGAGCACCAGGATGGTGCGGGGCGCTGGGCCCGGGCGGGAGTAGAGACTCGACGACGCCGTCGGTTGAAGTGGACGCTCGAGGAGACAATGGGGACGGGGTGGACGACCATCTCCCTCCTGCTCGGAGCCTTCCCCGGGTCCGGGTGTCGGCGAGGGGGGAGAGGGAGCCACTGAGAGGGCGGCCATCTTGTTTGGAGGAGAGGGGAGGGAAATGCAATTAAAGTCGTATGTGCCCCATTGTGACGTCACACGCTGAGTACCTTTAAGAAGTCGAATTGAAAGGTGATTTTTAAACTTTAAAATCTCTAACTTTAAAATTATAAGATCAATTTAAATAAAACTTTTCATTATCAGTCGCCAGGACAATGGTTATTAAGGTGGTGCTAAAATTGTGGGTTTCCTCGCACACTCCAAAGACGTACAGGTATGTAGGTTAATTGGCTGGGCAAATGTAAAAATTCTCCCTAGTGGGTGTAGGACAGTGTTAGTGTGCGGGGATCGCTGGGCGGCGCGGACCCGGTGGGCCGAAGGGCCTGTTTCTGCACTATCTCTAAATCTAAAAAAAATAAAAAATCTAAAGTTATTCACATTTTAAAGTTTAAAAGGAACGGAGGGGGAAGGGGGGAGTGGGGAAGAAGGGAGAGGGGAGGGGAGGGGGGGTTGAGGGGAGGGGGGGTTGAGGGGAGGGGGGGTTGAGGGGAGGGGGGTTGAGGGGAGGGGGGGTTGAGGAGAGTGGGGGAGGACAAGGTGCTGCACCAATACAGGAGAGGTTTGCGCCCAACGGGTCCACTTGGTCTAGTTATCTATAGAGATCTTGGGGTCTGTTCATAGCTCATAAAAGTGGTAACAGAAGTGGACAAAGTGGTAAAGAAGGCATATGGTTGGATATTGAGTATAAGAATCGGGAAGTCATGATGCAGCTTTATAGGACTTTGGTTAGGATGCCCTTGGATTAGTGTGTGCAGTTTGAGTTGTCTCATTCCAGGAAGAATAGAGGCCAGAGAGAGTGCTTTGCCAGGATGCTGCCTGAATCAAAGGGGTAGATGGAGCAGATAGAACCTTTTCCCCATGGTGGAAATGTCAAATGTCAAAAATGTGGCATTTATGAGTTTTTTTGATGGGTACTTGAATATGCAGAGAATGGAGGGATATGGATCGCGTGCAGACTTACGGAACTAGTTTAATTTGGCATCGTGTTCAACATAGATGTCTTAGGCTGAAGTGTCTGATCCTGTTCTGTGAAAAATATCATTGGACAGGTAGCACTTAAAAGTTTAACTCAAACTGGTGTGCACAATTGTAACCGGGTACAAGAATGCTCCAAGTCACACTGTATAGAAACAGGCCCTTTGGTCCATTTTGTATATACTAACCATCATGCTTATCTAGGCTAATCCCATTTGCCGCATTAGGATTGCATCCATTATCTTGCTGGATGCAAGATTTTACTGTGCTTAAATCGCAATTTGTGTAATGGGTTGTTATACTGCCATTGGTAAAAGTGCAGTCTCTGAGGGTGTTGGTTGTTACAAAAAGGTCAATTGCTGTATTTTCAACTGCTCTGTTCATTTATTACTGAAATGAATGGTTAAAATGGATAAATTTGGATTTTATTTAAGACCATCTACAATTTCAGTTGCTGCTTATTGTGGTGTTTCTCCATTTTCCCCAAAAGAGGCAGCGTCTTTCTGATGTAAATGCTCAGTCTATGCTGGGACCTGATCTTGCTCAAGAACTAAATCTTGTCTTCTCATGTTGAGTTCAACAGGACTAATTTTAGAATGAATCAAAGTTGTGAATGCAAATCTGTTTTGTGTCCACAGGACAGAGCGTTTGGCAAAAGAAATAATGAAGGCCATGGGGGACCATCACATTGTTGCTCTCTGTGTGCTCAAGGGTGGTTATAAGTTTTTTGCTGACCTTTTAGATTATATCAAAGCCTTGAGTCGCAACAGTGACCAATCAATCCCCATGACAGTGGACTTCATTCGCTTAAAGAGTTACTATGTAAGCATTTTTAATCAATTATTTACTCCTTGGCACAATGTACAACTGATTATCTTTTTGGTTTTCCCAGTAATGTTGTCTTATTATTGAATAGATGTGAGTGTTACTTCCTGGATATGCGTCTACAGTCCATCTCTTGCCTGTCTTGGTGGGGGTCAGTTTAATCCATGGGGAGGATGTTAAAAGTGGTCTGGGGAAGGGAGTTCAGGGAACTGAACCAGTGATGACATCTCTAAATCAAGCTAGTGTCTGAAATCTGAAGAAGGGTCCCAACTCACAATGTTGACTGTCCATTTCCCTCCACAGATACTGCTTGAGTTCCTCCAACACCTTGTGTTTGCTCAGGAGTCTAGAATCTGCTGTCTCTTATGTTTAAGCTAGGGTCTTGTCGCATTTTAATGACTTTGTTTACATAGAGGGAAAATTGAGCCACAACCTTGTTAGGCTAATGCAAAAAAACATAGATACTGCAAATCTGAAATGAAAACAGAAAATGCTAGATATACTCAGCTGTCAGTCAGTATCTGCAGAGAGAGAAAGATGAACAGTCATCAGCCAGAAACATTTAACTGTCAGGAAAATGCTAGAATCCATTATTTAAAAATAACAGGACGGTATAACATTATTGGGCAGTGTCAATGACTTTATGTAAAGTTTAACAAATCTATTAGTGTTAACATGTAAGTGGCAGGGTAAACCTATTCATTTTTAGAATCAAGGATGGTTGTAGGATGTATCGACCAGGTGGAATCTGTAGATGTGATTTCCAGAAGATACTTGACAAGGTGCCACACAAGACTGGTGCACATGTAAAGAGCTCATGGCATTTGTGTTAGCAGAGATTGAAGGTTTTTGGTTATCACATGGAAAAATTAATTGAAGAAGGGTTGTAAGGATGTGACCAGTGGAGTATGCAGATATCAGTTCTAGGCTCTCAGTTCCTTAGTTACTATCGACGAACTGGATACGGATGTGAGACGTGAGACGATGTGTAATGTGAGACGATGACAGGAAATGGGTGAAGGGAATGTTCAGATGAGGATATTTGTGCTCCCTGGAGATCAGCGCAGCGGTAGAGTTGCTGCTTTACAGCGAATGCAGCGCCGGAGACTCAGGTTCGATCCTGACTACGGGTGCTGTACTGTAAGAAGTTTGTACGTTCTCCCCGTGACCTGCGTGGGTTTTCTCCGAGATCTTCGGTTTCCTCCCACACTCCAAAGACGTACAGGTATGTAGGTTAATTGACTGGGTAAATGTGAAAATTGTCCCTAGTGTGTGTAGGATAGTGTTAGTGTGCGGGAATCGCTGGGCGGCGCGGACTTGGTGGGCCGAAAAGGCCTGTTTCCGCGCTGTATCTGAAATATGAAAAAATATGGGGGAAAAAAATCTGGATGTTGAGTGAATGGGAAGCCTTTTAAAATAGACATTACTGTGGGAACGTGAGCGGTTATGGGTTTCAGTAAGAGGAATCCAAAGATGATTACTTAAATTAAAAAGGTTTCAGATCAGCAACGTTGGGGTCTGGGTATTTTTGTGCATTAATTTCAAAACTTTTTTGGGCGTGGTAAATGTTGAGGGTGTAAATAGCATGTTGGCCTTTTTTGGAGTTTCAGATTTGGGAGGTGCTGTGAAAATAGTTTAGCTCCTGATGGACCTCTAAACCTGTCCTACTCATGTTAATGTGCGGGGATCACTGGTCAGTGTGGACTCGATGGGCCTGTTTCTGCGCTTTAGTTTAGTTTAGAGATACTGCGCCGAAACTGCGCCCCACTAAGTCCGCGCCGACCGGTGATCCCCGCACACTAATTTATCTTAATGATAGCGGAGTCAAGGGATATGGGGACAAGGCAGGAACGGGATACTGATTGTGCATGGTCAGCCATGATCACGGTGAATAGCGGTGCTAGCTCGAAGGACCGAATGGCCTACTCCTGCACCTATTGTCTAACGCTATCCTACACACCAGGGACACTTTACAATTTTACCAAACCCATTGACCTACAAATCTGTACCTCTTTGGGGTGTGGGAGGATACCAGAGCACCCGGAGAAAACTTACGCAGGTCACGGGGAGAACGTACACACTCCTTACAGACAGCACCTGTAGTCGGGATCAATCACGGGTCTCTGGCGCTGTGAGGCAGCAACTCTACCGCTGCCCCACCCTACAGCGTGCAGTAAAGGTGACCGCATATTTCCACAGAGCAAGGTCTCACCAAAGACCCATGTCGTTCTATGTGGGAGACAGATGCCAAAATGCTGAAGGAGCTTAGTGGGTCAGGCAGCACCTCTGGCGGCACAGGACTGTATGTATTGTGCTGGAGAATGGAGTTCAAAAGAAGGTCTTTGGAACTTACAAAGACCCCTTCATCATTTTAGAGAATCCAAGTTTACACCAGTGCACTCCGTCCAGTATACACTGGAATTTAGAAGGATGAGGGGGATCTTATTGAAACATATATGATTATTAGGGTACTGGACACATTAGAGGCAGGAAACATGTTCCCAATGTTGGGGGAGGCCAGAATTAGGGGCCACAGTTTAAGAATAAGGGGTAGGCCATTTAGAACGGAGATGAGGAAAAACTTTTTCAGTCAGAGCGTTGTAAATCTGTGGAATTCTCTGCTTCAGAAGGCGGTGGAGGCCAATTCTCTGGATGCTTTCAAGAGAGACCTAGATAGAGCTCTTAAAGATAGCGGAGTCAGGGGGTATGGGGAGAAGGCAGGAACGGGGTACTGATTGTGAATGATCAGCCATGATCACATGGAATGGCGGTGCTGGCTTGAAGGGCCAAATGGCCTACTCCTGCACCTATTGTCTATTGCCTATTGACCACACCTAGAATAGAGTCAGAGGTACATAGCAATCAAAGCACCACTGTATCCATGCTGACCAACATGGCCTTCTACATGTGCAGGAAGGAACTCCAGATGCTGGTTTAAACCAAAGATAGACACAAAATGATGGAGTAATTCAGGGGGACAGGCAGGATCTCTGGTTAGAAGAAATGGGTGACGTTTCGGGTCAAGACCCTTCAGGCTGAAGTCAGTGGAGAGGGAGGTACAGAGATAAGGAAGCAGGTGGTATGAAAATGAGACTCCATCCCCTTTGTCTCGTTTTCACACCCTACAGTTCCTTATCTTGGTATCTCCCACTCCCCTGACTTCAGTCTGAAGGGTCTCAACCCGAAACATCACCCATTCCTTCTCAGAGATGCTGCCTGTCCCGCTGAGTTACTCCAGGATTCAAGGATGGTGTGCTGCCTCCCTGGTGCCAGGATCCAGGATGTCACGGACAGAGTGCAGAAAATCCGCAAGGGCGAAGGTGAACAGCCAGAAGTGGTAGTGCATATAGGCACAAACGATGTTGGAAAGAAGGGGATGAATATTCTGCTGTGTGACTTTAGAGAGTTTGAAAAAATGCTGAAAAGCAGGACCTCCAAGGTGGTTATCTCTGGTTTGCTTCCAGTTCCTCGTGCTGGCAAGAGCAGGAACAGGGAGATACACGACCTGAATGTGTGCCTGAGGAGCTGGTGCAGGGAGCAGGGATTTAGATTCTTAGATCACTGGGATCTGTTTTGGGATAAGGGGGAATTGTACAAAAGGGACAGATTGCACCTTAACAGGCGGGGGACCAGCATTCTGGCAGGCAGGTTTGCCACTGCTACACGGGTGGTTTTAAACTAAATAACGGGGGGAGGGGGGGGGGGGGGGTCAAATGGGATAGTCAAGGATGGAGTTAAAGGGAAAGAGAGTAAAGGGATAGTTAATGACCCCAGAATTAACGGGAAAGAAAGCTCACAAAGGGATAGGAGAGTATGGCCAAGTGTAATAGGAATCGATGTGAAAAGTGAGATGAGTAAGGAATTAAAGGTATTGTATATGAATGCGCGAAGAATAAGAAGTAAAGTAGATGAGCTTGAGGCTCAGTTAGAGGTTGGTAGATATGACATTGTGGGGATTACAGAGACGTGGCTGCAAGAGGATCGGGCCTGGGAACTTAATATTCAGGGTTATACATCCTATAGAAAGGACAGGCAGGTGGGCAGAGGCGGTGGGGTAGCTCTGCTGGTGAGGGATGAAATTCAGTCCATTGCGAGGGAAGACATAGGGACTGACGAGGTAGAGTCACTCTGGCTAATTTGTGTTATCTACAGACCCCCAAATAGTTGCCCGGATGTAGGGTGTAAGTTGCAGCAGGAGTTAAAAATTGCATGTAAGAAAGGTAATGCCACTGAGGTGATGGGGGATTTCAATATGCAGGGAGACTGGAAAAATCAGGTTGGTTCTGGACCCCAAGAAAGAGTTTGTAGAGTGCCTCTGAGATGGATTCTTAGAGCAGCTTGTAATGGAGCCTACCAGAGAAATGACAATCCTGGATTTAGTGTTGTCTAATGAGAACTCAAGGTAAAGGAACCGCTTGGAGGTAGTGATCATAATATGATTAGTTTCAATCTGCAATTTGAGAAGAAGGTTAAATCGGAAGTGTCAGTGATAGACAATAGGTGCAGGAGGAGGCCATTCGGCCCTTCGAGCCAGCACCGCCATTCAATGTGATCATGGCTGATCCTTCTCAATCATTACCCCGTTCCTGCCTTCTCCCCATACCCCCTGACTCCGCTATCCTTAAGAGCTCTATCTAGACTCCGCTATCTTTAAGAGCTCTATCTCTTGATGCAGTTGAACAAAGGGGACTATGAAGGCATGAGAGAGGAGCTGGCCAAGGTCGACTGGAAAGGGTTCCTAGCAGGAATGACGGTGGAACCGCAATGGCAGGAATTTCTGGGCATAATCCGGAAGACGCAGGATCATTTCATTCCAAAGCGAAAGAAAGATTCTAAGGGGAGTAGGAGGCAACCGTGGCTGACAAGAGTAGTTAGGGTTGGAATAAAACTAAAAGGGTTGTATTCACTGGTTTAGAAGGATGAGAGGGGATCTTATAGAAACATATAAAACTATAAAAGGACTGGACAAGCTAGATGCAGGAAAAAATGTTCCCAATGTTGGGCGAGTCCAGAACCAGGGGCCACAGTCTTAGAATAAAGGGGAGGCCATTTAAAACTGAGGTGAGAAAAAACTTTTTCACCCAGAGAGTTGTGGAATTCTCTGCCACAGAGGGCAGTGGAAGCCAAATCACTAGATGGATTACAGAGAGAGTTAGATAGAGCTCTCGGGGCTAGTGGAATTGAGGGATATGGGGAGAAGGGTTATTAATTGGGGACGATCAGCCATGACCACAATGAATGGCGGTGCTGGCTCAAAGGGCCAAATGGCCTCCTCCTGCACCTATTTTCTATGTTTCATTTTGTCTCTATGCCCATCTACACTACAGGTTTACACATGTTTCCACTGGACATGATGCGAGTGATGAATTGGGGAACAATTTTTGTGTTATGTGGGGCTGAATTGCCTTTAACGTGATTTCAACGGGGAACTAGAGAACCACATCAGTTACTTCACTTTACAAATGGACGAGGATAAATCTGCTGTCTTAGATTAAAAAAATATAAAGAAAGAAACTGTTTCCATGTAAGCTCCCTGCAGTAATCAAACAACACCATCTCTTTACTATTATTTCAGTGATTGACAAGAATCACTTCTATTGACACTTGTGCAATGATGCACAATTAAAAAACAGTAACACACAGCTTTTAGTATTTTTAGTTTGCGGTAACAAACAACAACTTGTAGCTATTAAAGAAGACCTTTATTTTTGAAAGTCCTGCAAGAGAAACAACTTTAGTAAATGAATCTGAAACTCTTTTATAAACCTCTATAGGTCAACCCTCATCCCCAGTCTCCGAGGCTCCAGGGTAAAAGGGCACTGGTAAAATGTTATCATTGACCTGGTGGCACAAGTGTGCTCCCTTGGGCCAATGTGCCGAGCTTCAAGGCTCTCGTTACATTCAATAATGATTCATGAATGTGCTCAAAGAATTTTAGGAGAAATGCAGTGACTCCTGGGGACCCTTTGGCCTGTGGCTGCTGATAGGACAAGAGCTGGGGTCATCTTGCTCAGCACGAGCCGAGGGGCCTGTTTCCATGTTTCATGACTAATTGAAACCCTGAACATCATGTATTGGGAGCTTACAAGTCCAGCAAAATGAACAGAACATGAACAATGTGCCTGTCCGTATAACACAAGCTATCTCACCTTCCCCCAATCATAGAAACATAGAAAATAGGTGCAGGAGGAGGCCATTTGGCCCTTCGAGACAGTACCACCATTCATTGTGATCATGGCTGATCATCCACAATCAGTAAGCCGTGCCTGCCTTCTCCCCATATCCCTTGATTCCACTAGCCCCTAGAGCTCTAACTCTCTTTTAAATTCATCCAGTGAATTGGCCTTCTCTGCCTTCTGTGGCAGAGAATTCCACAAAATTCACAACTCCCTGGGTGAAAAAGTTTTTTCTCACCTCAGTTTTAAATGGCCTCCCCTTTATTCTTAGACTGTGGCCCCTGGTTCTAGACTCCACCAACATTGGGAACATTTTTCCTGCATCTAGGTTGTCCAGTCCTTTTATAATTTTAAACGTCTCTATAAGATCCCCTCTCATCCTTCTAAACTCCAGTGAACACAAGCCCAGTCTTTCCAATCTTTCCTCATATGACAGTCCCGCCATCCTCGTGAACCTACGCTGCACTGTAACTGTTAAAACAGTATTCTTACAATTCCATCCAATGTAAT